>NC_134420.1:40999236-41211211 GCF_030867145.1 Opisthocomus hoazin | reverse complement strand
CAATGTAGTTGTTTCCTGCAGGATGTTGTGGTGGTTTCTTCAGAAGCCAAGAATAGGTGAGAACAGCAATGTCGAGAAAAAACCAGTTCCTAGCGGTCTTCTACACACAGAGTTTAGTAACATGATTATTCAGAAAAAGTTAATTTTAGAAATTTCTACTTGAATGCAATTTTGAATTCAACTCCTTTTGATTTTTTTTTCTTATTTTCTTTATATAGAAGAGATTGCTTGTATTGAACTGAAAATATATGTATTGCAGGATTTCAAATTACAGAGATTTTTTTCAGTCTTGCTAGTCAAACCATATTTAATATATCAATGTGTATTTTGCAATAATGCTGGAATATCTGAATACTCATTTTAAGAAAAAAGAGAAGAGTAAATAAACATTGTTATAGTTTGGCTGCGGCTGGTAATAAAAGCGCCACGCGGCCGCTCTGCCGCCCCTCCCTCCACTGGAGTGCGGAGGAGAATGGAAAGAAACAGGCAGAAACTGGTGGGTTGGGATAAAGGCAGTTTAACAGAACAGCAAGCAAAGGGAACAGTAACAACAACGATACAGATAAGGAGAATACACAAAACAAAACAGCAGAATGCAGAGCAACTCTCACCGCCCACTGCTGCCATGTGCTCCTGAGCCGCGACTGCCTTCCCACCGCCCAGCTCCGCCCAACCAGAATGCAGCATGACGGCACATGGTATGGAATACCCTGCTCTGTTTGGCCAGGTTGGGTCAGCCCGCCCGGCTGTGTTGCCTCCTGGCTCCTGGTGAAAATTAACCCTGTCCTGGCCGAACCCAGGACAACATACAGGAAGAAAGCTTGGTTGAATTCAATATGAGCTTTTTAAAAGGACACTCCCTGTTAAGATTTCTGATAAAATCCTTTCAACTTCAAATTAAACCAGATTACATGAATAGTAGGTGAAAAACTGGATATGAGCCGGCAGCATGTACTCACAGCCCAGAAAGCCAACTATATCCTGGGCTGCATCAAAAGCAGTGTGGTCAGCAGGTTAAGGGAGGTCATTCTGCCCCTCAGCTCCACTCTGGTGAGAGCCCACCTGGAGTCCTGTGTCCAGCTGTGCAGCCCTCAGCACAGGAAAGACATGGACCTCTTGGAGCAGATCCAGAGGAGGGCCACAAAAATGATCCGAGGGCTGGAACAGCTCTCCTGTGAGGAAAGGCTGAGAGAGTAGGGGCTGTTCAGCCTGGAGAAGAGAAGGCTCTGGGGAGACCTTATTGCTGCCTTTCAGTACTTAAAGGGGGCTGATAAGAAGAATGGGGACAGGCTTTTTAGTCTGGCCTGCAGCGGAAGGACAAGGGGTAATGGTTTTAAACTAAAAGAGAGTAGATTCAGACTAGATATAAGGAAGAATTTTTTTATGATGAGGATAGAGAAACATTGGAAGAGGTTGCCCAGAAAGGTGGTAGCTTCCCCATCCCTGGAAGCACTGAATGTCAGGTTGTACAGCGCTCTGAGCCACCAGATCTAGTTGAAGATGTCCTTGTCCATGACAGGGGTGTTGGACTAGATGACCTTTAAAGATCCCTTTCAACCCAAACCATGCTGTGATTCTATGATTACAGGATTATTTCCGTAATAACTGAGGTACCCCAGTTGTGGGTTGCAGTCAGGTCACAGACCCATAGGCTATCTGCATATCTTGCCTGTGGCATGTCTTACAGATATTCTCACCTACAAAGGCAGGTATTTGGTCAAGCCTTGTCTTCATCATGTTCGAATACCTTTATTCTGCTGACTTTCAATTCCTTACTGATCTGATACACTTATCAGCATAATTAGCACATTTGTTCATTCTTTTTGGTAGCAATCACAGGGTTAAAAATGATGCAGACAATGCAGCAAGCAAAATAGATTTTTACACCTCTGGATCACATCATCAGTTATTGTTACAGGCTGAAGTGATAAGCATTGACTGCCACTTTGTGACAGATTTTATTACAATGAGTTTTTTTGACAACTTTATCAAAAAGACTGCCTTTGGTTATAGAGGTCTGTTGCAGCATTTTTTTTTAAATTATTTTAATTTAAAAATAGATTTATTACACAAAAAAAACAATCACACTCTTTACAACAAGATAATTCACGACAGAATTATAAATTCTCTTGTCTTCAAAAAAGCTACTAAACAGAATCACAGAATCAATCACAGAATAGTGGAGGCTGGAAGGGACCGCTCTGGATCATCTATTTCCACCCACTGCTCAAGCAGGGTCAGCTAGAACAGGCTGCCCAGAACCACGCCTAGTGAATTTTTTAATTTCTCCAACAATGTGGACTACACAACCTCTCTGAGCAAAGTATTCCTGTGTTTGATGATGCTCAAATAGGCTAATAACATTAAAATAATTGTATTTAGGTAGTGCGTTTATTATGTAGCTAGAGCAGAAGAGTGTTTCTACATAAATAATCCCAACACTAAAATAGAGCCAGTTTGAAAAACTACTGCATTTAAGTATTGTGGTATCAGTAACATACTAAGTGAGTAACATTCTTTAGATAACAGTACAATTATATTAATAAAACCCTAAAATATAAACTGGATTTGGTATTTGCAAAATATAGAAGAAAAAAAGGAAACATATCCTTATATTGCAGTAAGCTTGCAAAGTCAATACCTGTTGTAATCCCACTGCATTAAAAGCAATGTTGTTATAAATTCACGAAGTTACCATCTTTTGTAATTTTGCTCAATTCCGAGTAAAGTTTTGTTTGTAATTGAACCTCTTGAGTCATTGTTGTGACTTCTGTATGCTGTGCAGATAATTGAAAAAGCTCGCCTCCCCTTACCCACTCAGTGGGACAGGACAAGGCTGAACATCCCCAACTCTCTCAGCTTTTCCTCATAGGAGATGTGTTCGATCCTCCTGATCATTCTCTAGGCTGTCCTCTGGACCTCCTCCAACAGGTCCATGCCTTTCCTGTCTTGTAGGCACCCTTTAAATACCTGAAAGGCTGCAGTCAGGTCTCCCTGGAGCCTTCTCTTCTCCAGGCTGAACAGCACAACTCTCTCAGTCTTTCTTCACAGGAGGGGTGTTCCATCCCTCTGATCATTTTTGTGGCCCTCTTCTGGACCCACTACAACAGGTCCATGTCTTTCCTGTGCTGAGGACTCCACAGCTGGGCACAGGACTCCAGGTGGGCTCTCACCAGAGTGGAGTTGAGGGGCAGAATCACCACCTTTGACCTGCTGGCCATGGTTCTTTTGATGCAACCAAGAATACGGTTGTCTTTATGGGCTGCGAGTGCACATTTGTGGCTTGTGTCGAGCTTTTCATCTTTCAGCACCCCCAAGTCCCCTTAACCTCAGGACTGCTCTCAATCCCTGCATCCCCCAGCCTGTATTGATACCGGGTGTTGTTCTGACCCATGTGCATGGCCTTGCGCTTAGCCTTGTCAAACCTCATGAGGTTTGCACAGGCCCACTTCTCAAGCCTGTCCAGGTCCCTCTGAATGGCATCCCTTCCCTCAGGGGTGTTGACCACACCACTAGGTGTCATCTGCAAACTTGCTGAGGGTGCGCTCGATCCCGCTGTCTATGTCATCGATGAAGATATTAAACAGTACTGGTGCCAATACAGAGCTCTGAGGGACACGACTTTCCACTAATCTCCATCTGGACATTGAGCTTTCGACCACTAACCTCTGGATGTGACCATGCAACCAATTCCTCATCCACTAAACAGTCCACTCATTAAATCGATATCTCTCCTACTTAGAGAGAAGGATGTTGCAGGGGACTGTGTCAAAGGCCTTTCAGAAGTCCAGATAGTTGACATCTGTAGCTCTTCACTTGTCCACTGAGGTAGTCACTCCATCACAGAAGGCCACTATGTTGGTCAGGCAAGACTTGCCCTTGGTGAAGCCATTCTGGCTGTGTCAAATCACCTCCTTATCCTCTGTGTGCCTAGCTTCTAGGAGGATCTGTTCCATGAGCTTCCAAGGCACAGAGGTGAGGCTGACAGGTCAGTAGTTCCCAAGGTCGTTCTTTCTATCCTTTTTAAAAATGGGCATAAAGTTTCCTTTTTTCCAGTCACCGGGAAATTCACCTGACTGCCATGACTATTCAAATATGGAGAGTGGCTTGGCAACTATATCAGTCAATTCCTTCAGGACTCTGGGATGCATTTCGTCAGGTCTCATAGAGTCTAACACAGGAGTTAAAGTTTTAACAGAGAAAAAATGAAATGAATCACCCTAATCATGACGATGTCTAATCTTGAGCCCTCTTCAGACCTTCCAGAGCTGTAATCTGTTAAGGGATAGTTACTGCTCTAAGTAATACGCTAAAGTGCTTATAATCTAAACCCAGTTTCCTCAGACATAAATTACAGTGGATAAAGCCTGACAGTTCATCATAGTCCAACAACAGCTGTTTTTTATCAGTTTTTTTAGATTAATTAAATTTTGGTGAACCCCTAGCTATTCCGTAAATATCACAATCGGATCTCTTCTGTGAGGAATCAGCTCCTTCACAATGATATACATAGAGTAAACATTCTGTCGTTATTAATTTATGTCTATAGTGAATTTGTAAAATAGTTTCATTGTTATCTTTTTTTTTCTTGATTATAAAAAAATCACCAAATTGTGTTAGAAATCACGTGAAAGAGAAAGGAATTAATGCCTTTTTTTCTGGTTTGTTATACGTTTGCTGTCAGCCTCAAGATGAATTCTCAATGTTCCTTGCAAGAATAGAGCAAGGTGCTATCCATATTTCTCTTTATTCACCTGCTGCTGAAGACCTGTGGAACCTGTTAGATTTGATCGGCTTATTAGTTTTCCCATGTCTTAGTATTTCTATCACACTTTGTACACTAAGGATTTGAGTGCAGCTGAGACAGTACCACAATAAAAAATCAGGATGATGAATAGTCTCAAGTCTGGCCCTTATTATCCTGTTTCAAGTGCATTCAATATCTTGAAACCATCACATTCAGAAAGTTTTGAGATCAAAGAAACCAATAAAGCACAGGAATCAAAACAAAGTCAGAAAGGAACCTAGACTATCCTTCATACCTCTTTTTCCCTGGCTATTTTATCTCCTTTGGTCCCAAATCATGGAAAATCTGAATACTCTAATAACTAAATTTGCAGCCTTTTTTAATCATCCATATCTCTCTCTGTTGGTTTCTCACTCTACTTACGCCCACAGATAAAGAGCATCAAGCTGCTGTGCACGGAGCAGGATTTATTCTATATACACAAATCCTTTAAATTTGAGAAAACACACTTGAGGTTTTTAACCATACCATTTGTGTTTGTTAAATAATTTAATACCTTAAATATAATTTCAAATATTTTTGTCAACTTAAAATTTAGTAATTTGTAATTTGTGATCTCTTTTAATTAAGTATTTATTATACTAACTTGAAAAGTCACTACACTACTGCTGATAAAGCTATATGTAATATAAAACTGTGTTGCTACAAAGGCTTGGTGAGGTAAAAGAAGATGGACTGTATGTTTCCTAAAAATTATTTCTATGCATTAATTATATTTACAAACTGATCCATAAAATCAAATTTCAAAATTAAAAAAAAAAAATCTTTTGATATTTTCCTTACTGTTGCTAATTTTTCTTGCATGGAGGAAAAAAACAGGAAAGAAATGTAAAATTCTGTTCAATCATTATTTTGGTGTACTGGAGTTCGTCTTTCTAGACATCCTATACATCATTGTGAGAAATACCAGACTTTAATTCCTTTATTGGTCAAACCCTCATATTCATAGGAACTGTGTGTGGATTGCTCACCAACAGATTTTTTCAGTGATTCGTATGCAGCCACAGAGTTATAGAGGCTCTTTATACTTTAGCACCAGTCTGTCCTCCCTGTTGTCCAAATCAGAGGATTTAACAGAGTTCTCTGTGGCTTTTCAGCCAGAGCACTTTGGATTCCCTCACACTGAAAAGAAGCTTTGTGCATAAAGAGGTAGAAATCCCTTTTTCTATCTCGTATTCTTCAAATAAGAAATCAATCTTTAATTCATGGGACATTTGAAGAAACACATACTAAGTTGAATAAGATTAAAAAAAATAGGTCTATTGTTTACATAATTTATAACCTTCTATCAAAGTCCCATATAGTCATTCAGCTGAATGCAGTATTGAAACAAAATCATCAGTCTTCAGTTGCTTTTGAGTCCCACTGTACAACTGGAAGTAGCTACAGTAGAATTTCCAAGGTGTAGCTAGTCAGTGAAAGAATTACAGCCGTAGAACATGAAAGGGAGAAACGAAAATCCTCAGAGATGCTAACTGAGAATTTCAGCTCTATACTCTGCTCAGATAAGAACGAAGAACATCAACATGCTTATAAGACACTTCCCCAAATGCCAGGATATTCATACTAACCACTTTTTAAGGGCCAAATTCTGTTTTTACTTAAATACATGAATCTTGGGGTTTACGCTTCCAATGAATGCATTTAGGTTAAGTCATCTTTTTGGGACGACACATGAAAAGGGAGGGTCAAACCACATTATTCATATAAAATTCACAGATAGACCAGGTCACACTAAGATCTAATTTACATCAATTTTTTCCTTCCCCTTACATCCAGTTACCTGTCAGTACAGATTTAATGTGCTGTATATGTTAATAAGCTTTAGATTTCTGTACACAGAGAACAAACAGTAATATCATACAAGGGAAAAACAGCAAGTCTTAAGCTTGTCTTTCACCATATAACAGACCCTTTAGTTTATTAACAGGCCAAATAATCTTCTATTGTTAGAGATACACTGGCTAGTGTGAAATCTCCCTCTTAATATACAACTACATATTCCAAAGGAAAGTACCACCATCTTCTATGCAGATAAGGATCTATTCCACAATGAAGAGGAATTCAGTGTGGCAAGCAAGAGTAATTCTGGGAGTAACTTTGTAAAAAGTACAGAATAAATTATACCTTTTGAAACAATTCTCTTATCTCGAAAAGCTTTAGCATATGCTCAAATACACATTCAGTCTCACCATCAGCAGTGCAATAGTGCTTCTTCCTTATCATTTTTCTACCTGTACCTGAAATAAAAATGTATGATATGCAGTCATTAAACATACAGGTCTTCTATATTTAGGCTTGGTATAGTGATAGACCATGTCCTGCTCTAATCACATAAACAACATTCTAGAGGCACAAATTTGTCTTTCTGATTAAGAATGCTGGGAAAAATTAGACTTTTGCTTTTTTCCCAGGGCAAAAATATTTTGCTTTATCACAATCTTGTAAACAGTTCTATGAATGGAATGTTTATCTGAGTGGAATGTAGTTGGAATGTTTATCTGAGTGGAATGTAGTAAGTATTTGTGATCTTTTTTACACTTAACTAGCTCTCACGGTAGATTAATTGCAACTTATTAGAATAATATTAGGCTTTTGAAAAACATTTTTCTTGACAATCTCATTACCGTCTTTAGAGATATGACAAGAGTTTTGAAGATGGAAGAACGGTAGATGAGTCAAGAGTCATACCAGCGCCAAGAGGAGTCTGTGTGACTCAGTGCTCTTTGCTAAGTAGAATAAACCACCTGTTATTACAGAGGAGCTACAGACTACAAGATTTTGCTGCATAATAGAAGCAAAGATATGAGCTATGGAACTTAGGTGGGAAAGGATAATGAGAACTGAAAATAAAAATTCACTAATCTTTCTTCAGATCACAACAAATGACACGTGAGGTTTCCCCAGTACAGCAGATGAAGCACAACTGAACACCTCAGCTAAATGATGTCTCAGACGGTTATCAGTTGCATTTGCTTGATCCTTCAGGGAAGACAGCAATGAGAACAAGATAATGAAATCAACAGATGCAACCAGGACAGGTGTTATTTAAATTGCATGCATATCTGTTGAGACACAAAACTAATGGAGGTACTCTCTGAGAGCAGTTGACATTGTACCTCTTTGGGGTTTGAGGCTGATGTAGATGAGAAGAGGAACTGTCAAGCAGAAGGACCAAGAAGAATACTGAAAAAGAGACTGAAATTATTCCTATGCATTTTTAATATGTAGAGTGAAGTAAACAAAATTATAACAACAGCCAGTCCAATATCAATAAATAAGAAGGAATGATACTAAGAGCAGAAATAGTACTTGTATTGATCAAAACAGAGATCAGGTGGTTCTGTCTATGTCTAATGTTATTAGGAGACTTAGGGTGATCTAAAAGAAGAATCATAAATATTTCTACCCTAAAAAGTCAAGAACTTGACAAATTAAGCAAGAAACTTGATTTTACAGTGTAGGATGGGAAACCAAATGCTGCAAAGAAGAAATATGGAAATAAGAGTGATTGACAGGTGTGAATGGTTCACACTAGTAAAAGACACATGATTCTTGGGCGGGGGGGAGTGGCAGAACAGTATTCTTCTACCTATATATTAAACTCTAAAACAATAAGAGATAACATGGTGTGGTGGGTTGGACACCAGGTGTCCACCAATTTCACTCCATCACTCCCCCTCCTCAGCTGGACAGGGGAGAGAAAATATAATGAAAGGCTCATGGATCGAGGTAAGAACAGAGAGATCACTCACCAGGTACTGTCATAGGCAAAACAGAATCAACCTGGGGAAAAATTAATTTAATTTATTATCAATCAAATCAGAATAGAATAAAGAAAAATAAAATCAGTCCTTCAAAACACCATCCCCCCATCCCTCCCATCTTCCTGGGCTTAATTTTACAGAAACACAGAATCACAGAATGGTACCGGTTGGAAGGGACCTCTGTGGGTCATTTAGTCCAACCCCCCTGCCGAAGCAGGGTTACCTACAGTAGGCTGTAGAGGACCTTGTCCAGGCGGGTCTTCAATATCTCCAGAGAAGGAGACTCCTCAACCTCCCTGGGCAACCTGTTCCAGTGCTCCATCACCCTCAGAGGGAAGAAATTCCTCCTCATGTTCAGATGGAACTTCCTGTGCTTCAGTTTGTGCCCATTGCCCCTTGTCCTGTCACTGGGCACTACTGAAAAGAGCCTGGCCCCATCCTCCTGACACCCACCCTTGAGATGTTTGTAAGCATATATTAGGTGCCCTCGCAGCCTTCTCTTCTTCAGGCTGAACAAGCCCAGCTCCCTCAGCCTTTCCTCATAGGAGAGATGCTCCAGTCCCCTCACCATCCTCATAGCCCTCCGCTGGACTCTCTCCAGTAGCTCTTCATCTTTCTTGAACTGGGGAGCCCAGAACTGGACAGAGTACTCCAGATGAGGCCTCACCAGGGCTCTACCTTGTCTTTCCCAGCGGCACAGGGGGACAGGGAATGAGGGTTGCAGTCAGTTCATTACATACTGTTTCTGCTGGTCTTCTGAGGGAGGACTCCTGACACTCTTCCCTTGCTCCAGTGTGGGGTCCTTCCCATGGGAGACAGTCCTCCATGAACTTCTCCAATGTGGACTATGAGGGTTGCAGTCAGTTCATTACATACTGTTTCTGCTGGTCTTCTGAGGGAGGACTCCTGACACTCTTCCCTTGCTCCAGTGTGGGGTCCTTCCCATGGGAGACAGTCCTCCATGAACTTCTCCAATGTGGACTACTGTTCTTGATGAACTGCTCCACAGTCGTTCCCTTCCATGGGGTACAGTCCTTCAGGAACAGACTGCTCCAGTGTGGGTCCCTCAGGGGGTCACAAGTCCTGCCAGCAAACCTGCTCCAGTGTGGGCTCTTCTCTCCGTGTGTCCACAGGCCCTGCTGGGAACCTGCTCAAGTGCAGAATTCCCACGGAGTCACAGCCTCCTTTGGGTGCATCCACCTTCTCTGTCGTGGGGTCTTCCCAGGGCTTCAGGTGAAGATCTGTTCCATCACAGATCTCCATGGGCTGCAGGGGCACAGCCTACCTCACCATGGTCTTCAGCACGGGCTGCAGGGGAATCTCTGCTCCGGTGCCTGGAGCACCTCCTCACCCTCCTTCATTGATCTTGCTGTCTGCAGAGTTGTTTCTCTCATATCATCTGTCTTCTCACTCCTCTCTCCAGATGCAGTTGCTGTTGCACAGAAGCTTTTTCCCCTTCTTAAATATGTTATCCCATGGGCACTACCACCATCGCTGGTTGGCTTAGCCTTGGCCAGTGACAGGTCCATCTTGGAGCTGGCTGGCATTGGCTCTGTCAGACATGAGGGAAGCTTCTAGCAGCTTCTCACAGAAGCCACCCTTGTGGTTCCCCCACTACTAAAACCTTGCTGTGCAAACCCAATGCACATGGGTAGAATACCTGCTTGAATAAAATTCTCTTTGAAAAGAGATAATATTAACATACTGAATTTGTATCCTATGGAAATAAAATCAAGTTATCAGGGAAACTTCACCTAACTGGACATGAAATGATGTCAAAAGTATGCTGAAAAAGCACAGATATTCAAGAGCTGGAAAAAGATCAATTAGAGCCATAAAATTAAACAATGCACACTGTACAGCACACATCTGTAAAGCCTAACAATACAATTCAGTTCTGAAATTTTACAACACTGATTAAAATAAGTTATTTTCTAAAGTCAATTTGCCAAAAAATTCCAACTAAGAAAATAACCACATGCATCTAAGACAACTGAAGAACTGAGTATTTCTTTGGGCCTAACACTGCAGATCACAAATGAAATAAAATTGTTGCATGGAATAATCTAGCACTCTAAAACCATAGTAAAGGAGGTTGGATCAGATCATCCTGCGGCAAGATTTTTTGTATTGTCTAACTATTAAAATGCAGAATTGTATAAAAAGAGGTGGAAAGACAATAAAAATAGTATTTGAATGTCCTCAGTTATGGTAAGTCACACAGGAATCCAGATTGCATGAGCACTGACCCTGGAATACTGCATGTACTCAGGCAACAAGTCAAAGATGATGATAATTGAGGACTAGCAGTTCAGTAGATTGCTCCTGGACATTCTGTGCCCATAGATACAGCCAAAGTACTGATTAGGCTTCATGAAAGACTGTCACCCTTCTTGAATCATTTTAACATAATTATATTCCTTCAACTATCATTTCACTGTATTCGGCCCAGACAATGACAATTTAAATGCATTTCCTATAAATGGGCAATTTTCATAGGTATTGGATATGCTCTTGGACATTTAAAGTTTAACATCTTTGTGATAAGGTAGTTTTTGCATGGATTTACAATTTTGTGCTCGATGGGGAGCTTTGCTGAATATTTCAAAATTCAGACTCTTTTTCTCTGTAACTCTCTATTAGTATAGAGCCAGAGAAAGACAAAGAAAGCAAATGCATGTGTCAGATGTATTTCTTAACATTGCTCTTATTTTAAACATTTTTTCCTAAGATCTTCCTTTTAAATTTTTTGCATTTTTTTCAATTTTCTGTTCAGTAAAGGGAGAAGTATCTCTTTGTGTTTGTGTATATGTGTAATAATACATCTTCAGACACTTCAGATTGTGATTAAAATGAAGTAATTCAAAGCATTCTCAGTAGCGGAAGCACTGAGCAATTATGAATAGCTTTCTCTCACTCTAAACTGCCAAAAGCAGCAATATACCTGACAAATATCCAAGACAGAAACAGTATGTATCACTTTGTTTGATTTTGCACACTGCCCACAGTTACCTTTCTCTCAGGACAAGAACATGAAACAGAACAAGTGAAGGCTTCCGCTGCACTTCATTCTTTCTATACTTATGATCTAGTAAGTGCTGTTTCTTATGACTGATGAAATAGCTGATCAGGCACAGAATCCATTCTTGTCTCTCTTCTTCAAAGTAATCACACCCAGTGCTTTGTGGAATCAATGATCAAACAAAAGGTCTGATTCTCAGAAGTCCTGTGCTATTTACATGGAGAAGGGATGAATGAGGGATATCAGTATCAGTCCCAAACAGAACACCTATGTGTGTGAGTATCCAAAAATGAAAGTAAAAATCAGAAAAGTATAGCAATGTTCCATATTTATTCAGTATTATATAGTCAATGAGGTTGGTTGAAGTACTATCTTCAGCTTTCACAAAGCTAATATAACATAAACTTATATGTAACATGCATATATCTATGACAGATTTTATTATAACAAGATATAGATACAAAAGTATGTTAAATCACACCTCGCAGTTTTAGAAACCTAACAAACATGTTAGGGTTACTGGTAACATCTTTATAAGTTATCGTTACAACAAAAAGAAAGAGGCAGGTATTTCTGGAAGACGATTCACATTTTAGGTGGCTTTACACTTGGAGGTCAGGATTGTCTCTAGTTAAACAAGTGTATGTTAACCTGAGCAACACAGTTAGGTTCTTATAACCTGTGGAACGAAGCCAGGCTTTGAGGGCACAGCATGAAGACCCCTTCTCTCATCATTACCTGGTCTTGAATCGGATTTACATTAATGCATTTATACTGATGTTTTGCTACAGAATAAGCTTCTTAATGCTACAATAGCTTAGCACCTCTTTACCACACCTTCTCTTCATGTCCATGTGCAATCTATACACATTCATTATTTCTATAAGTATTGCCAGTCCTCATGATAAGTGGACATATTTATTTGGACAATATGTAATATCTACATAGATTTATTTATTGTTTTAAAATTCTTTCTCTTTCCAGCTCTTTGTATAATCTACTGATTAATCTTCTGAGCCAACCAAAGCTCTGATAGGTAGTACATTTTTCCATCTGACAGTCTTCTATCTCTGTTCTGTTCAAATACTGAGCAGGTAAAACACAATGCTGCCCTTAGAGAACTGCAGTGTTTTGTATTCCAGACTTAATTGGAAATCATTCTTATTCACTCATTTTCATCCTTAAAAATCCAGCCACACAAAAATTACCATGTTGGATCAGATCTGTGGGGTATTCAGCTCAGGATCCCAACTCCCGACAATGACAACTATCAGGTACAAGAGGTGGAAAAAAGCTTACAGATGAGACAAATTGTACTTGCTGAAAGATTTTTATATAAACCCTTAATATTTAGAGTCCTAAGCCCTCAGTTATGAAGTTTTTATGTCCTTCTAGATGGAAATTATAACAAGGTATAGGTGCTGTGGTAAATATGTAATCCATCTGTTAGTCTTGCTATATTCAAGGACAACCTTTGACAATTAGTGCTGCTGGTGAATTATCTACAGTACGGAAATATTAATAAACTTCTAATCTTTTGAATTGAGTACTTTTCAGATTCACTGAATTTCACCTTATGGTACATAGAAAAGAAAAACCTCTGATCTTTCTTTTCTGCCTTTTTCCAATTAAACACTAGATTCTCATGTCAGTAGTTTGCTAGGTTTTATTACTGGCTTTCATAAACAGCACTCTTTGAAATGTTACCTTTGACAGATTTTTCCAAAAGACAGTACTGGTCTGAGACCACCAGATCGACTGATGGGTCAAGAAGATGTGTTACTACGTTCTTAAGAACTTCTGAAAATACCCACCCATTTTATAGGCCACAGGTACATGATGGGCAGAGTAATGAACGAGAGTAATTATAATACAATTAATTAAATTACCCACTTAGAAAATGTGTGTTAATGATAAAGGTTTTGTTTTAGGTGTGGTGCTAAGATACTTCTCTACAAAGTTTCAATATGTCTATACAGAAACAGTGTATATTATTCTTGCAGAGCAAGAACCTGGCAAGTTCTGTGCTTTTCCATCCATAATAGTAATCATATGAAATTTTTGAAGTCTTTTAAAAAGCCCATACTATTCTGTCTTCCTCCATGAAAATTATAGGCCATGTTAACTCAGAAATTTTTAACTCTGTTTCATCAAAATAATTGAGTGAGAAAAAGTGTCATGGCTGCGCAAATGTAAATTGGACACCTGTTCCAGAAAAAGGCAATTATAGAAATAATAGTGCACAAAATCATTTCTAATGTGGCTATATTTTCAAAATTCAGTTACAATCTTTTATCACCCATTTATATAGATTATATTTGCAGTTATTTTGTAAAAATATCAAGGTGGCCTGATGTCAGTACTTGTAAATTTTCTGGTTCACAATTTTATTTGCACCCTGTATGGCTGTATTGTACTTCCACAAATTGTATTTACTTTTTCATAGCATTCAGCTGCTCTGTAGTCTTGATTTACACTCATCCAATGTAATTAAAGTATTTGTTGTGGGCTTATAAGATATTCAGTGGTCCGTATTTCTACACTGTCTCTCCTTCAAACCCAAATCTACTTGGTTCCTCAAGTAAAGGAAAAAACAAATCTGTAAAACAGATTAGTATACAGACAGAAGAAACCTCACATTTGATTTGAATTTCCTTATTACCCTACAACACCAATTTAGAACTTCGATAAAGGCCTTTCTCTAAAAAAATCACACTCTAAGTACAATAAATAATCTCCATAGTATCAGTGACTTAACTCACTCTAATAGAAAAAGATAGACTCAGTTTTCAACATCATTCTCTCTTTCACATTGTATTTCAGGTCTTCTAGACAATGAAACTTCGCACTATAGTGTCATATGGAATTGACCTAGGAATAAGAATGTGTTAAACAGCAGTATGTTGGGTTCTATCTATTTTTTTTCCTTTTCGCAGTTAAATTTAACCCTGGCTGATAGCTGTCTTTACTTTCTTTAGGTCTCTTAACTCTTTAAAGTATAATAAATTTTAATACTTAATTTTAATGCAGTGAAAGCTACAGTTCTGTTTCTTTAAAACAGAAAAGGATTTCTCACAGCTAGCACCCACACATAGATTTGGCTAATTTCCACTGATGTATGCGCAAATCTGAATAGACAGGACTAATACAAACATGTTAGATATGCCCCTGAGAAACTAAACTGGAAGTGCTTTAAAGAGACATTTGAAAACTGATCAGAAATATCAGTTCCTCTTCAATAGATTGTAATTGATCAACAAGGATATAAAGTGAAGGTTATTTATTCAGAAACTAAGTCTTAATGGAGGTAGTGGGTACTAAATTACAAAATGCCTATTTTTTTCTTAGTGGAAGGTCTTAACGCACGTGAATAATACTAGAAATGTTCCCACTATACCCTATGTTATTCCCAGATTGTGCCCAGTTTAGCTTATATTAAAACGTGATCTCTCATTACAAAAAAAGGAGGCAGGATAAAGGCCGTAATAGTGGAATAATGAATTTAAGGTCAATTGCCTTGTAATTTTTCTTCTATAAGAGTTTACTGGTTTTGAAAGTAAAAGATTAACTGTTCAGCAGAAAAGAGCAGCCTTTGTTTTCTTTATTCTGATACTTCTACAGAATATTCAAAGTTAATAAATGGTTTTGACTAATAGTCATTGCCAGGATATTCAACAGTAAAACTGGAAAGGGACAAGGGAAATGACTTTCCATGTTCAAATAAATGTAAGTAATTTGAAAAATGAAAGGACAAAAAATATTGGGTATAAAATAAACATTTAACCCTCAGAGTTGCACACAGACACATCTTTTAGAGAAATCAAATTTAAAAATACATCTAACTGAAATGATGTCATCTTTCACCCATTAATGAGCAGAAACAGGTATTCTAAAAGAAATTTGATGAAAGATTTATTTTAGTTTTTCCAGGTAAACTGTGTTCTACAATATTTAATGTCACTCATCAGGTATTTTCTTGATAGAAATTGAAAAAAACAGAAAGTATTTATCTAGTTTTAGTGTTAGCGTGCTTAATACTCGTTGACTCAGGCTGTTTACATTTCCCCTCAAAGGCATACTCAAAGCCAAATTCCCTGATCATCCCCTTTGGCCCGAAGTCTGAGAATCTAATTGGACATCATGTGAGTGCTCATATGTGGAGAATGTCAAGTCCAGTCAACATCCTTCACTGTTGTTGCAGGCAGTCTAGGCCCACGTGTACTAATGCACGTTAAGACACACCCCAAAGAACACACACCATTATGCCCTCAAGCTGAGCTGCGCAGTCAATGCATCCATGGCTCTCACTGAAGAAGAATTTTACACATGGTTGCTGCCAGCATCTTGTTTCACCACGACAGTAGCAAACTGTTCACAAGGACCAAAACAGCTAGTCTGATTTTTCACTAGAGCCTCTGCTGTTGGAGTTCCTTCTCCAATAAAGCTGGCCAAGAGACAAGAAGATGGCTGTGATCTCTTTCAAGCAGAAGAGTTAAAGCTTGCAGTGAACCTGCAAATCATGACATGCCTGTATAAACACATAGCCAAAGTGCATGTTGCCATTCCCCCTCAACAGCTGATGAATTGAGTTTGATGGATTCCTGCTTTATTCTTTCCTTCCTTGTCTTCGTTCCTGTCACTCATTTTGGAACGTGTAACACGCTGCTCATAGCCAACACAAACAACAGTGCTGGCTTACAAATAAAAACAATTTAAAAAGGTGATTGACCCTTTAACCTTTACCTGCACACAATATATACCCTATTACACATGCATCCCACATTTCTGCATTGGTCTCAGTCTGTCCAGATCTTTTTTTATTTCATTCAACTCAACAACAAAACTAACGTTTGAGGAGACAGGTGGAATACCTTTTCATATAACTCACACAGAGACGCTTCACTCCTGGTCCAGGTTCTGGTAAGCTTGGTTTCTGATGACATGTTAGAAGTACAGTTCAGCAGAGTGATTCATACAACAATGGCATAACAACTGCTTGGAGGACAGATTCAGTACCAACATTTCTTTTAATCAATCCTATTTACACTGTATATTACATGTGGATCTTTTTTCCCAACCTCCCTTCCAAATGTGCCTCAGCCTTCATGTACAATTCACTTTACAGTGAAGTTCCCTCCTTAGAACAGAGAACTGTAAAGATTGTGAATATGGATGGCCACTGGGCACTCCAGTAATGAAGCAATCCTGAGGAATTTTCTATCAGAACAATGAGGGAATTCTCTGACTTCAAAGAATCAGCAGTTATGGGAAACTAGTCCAGACCTCAGAAAATATGGGATCCAAGAAAAATAATTTTACAGAGAATACACAGGCATCAGAAAATATGTTTCTTTATTCCTGCTAGGCTAAGAAAATTATTCAGTGGTTCTTAACGCAGAAAAACTGAATAGATCATTGTTGATATCAGTGAAATACTCAACATGCTTACCCATTCTGTATAATAAGAAAAAAGAGTACGTCTAAGAATCGGTTCACTTACTGTGAAGCGACACTGTGCCTTTTCATAGTCAGAAAAAAATTTTTGAAGGAGTGTTTTAAAGACTGGAGAAGTCAATGGTGGCATTCAGTCAGGCATTTGAAGGTATAAATAGTTTAATTTTCCCTTCTTAATTCATGTTTGTTGTGATGATGGTCTTATCACGATCCACAAGTTGGAGCAATTCCACAGCCAGAAATACAAGGCTGATAAACCAGTTCTCTTGATAGGTTTGGGAATAATAAGTGCATTGTCAATAGCAAAGTCTGTTAAACTTATGGACAAAAGATAACACCTATTCTGCAAAACTGAAGAGCTCAGATAACTAAACTCTGCACCTTTTCTTTTTTATCCATCATTAGTACTTAATGCAGTTTGTAGTAATCACTTTATGAAGAGGTCTATGTCACGTTAAAAGGGGGAATAAGGGGAGTCTGATATTCAACTAGCCTGCCAGAGCCCTTCCAAGGACTTTCACTGAAAAAGTTTCGCAAAGTTGAAACAATAGGTAATTTATTCAAGCGACAGTTATCACAGATTCGGAATTGCCGTTGATAAATTCACTGTCTACAAAAGCTGAGCTCAAAGGAATAGTTTAGTGCTTTAGTTAACAATGTTTTCCCGGGGATACGTCTGACAAAGTCAGAGGCGCGACTCTTACCAAAAAGGCGTCCCTTCTTGGGGGGGGAAGAGAGGTTCAGGCCCGTCGACCCGTCCGTCAGGTGAAGTTCTCGCTTGGCTCCTCCTCCCAAAGAGAGTTTTCAAGTGCCAATTTTTATAAGTTTGGAAATCTTTTTGCGAGGTGGGACTAAGTCAATTATTGTGTATCGATTGGCTCTTGGCATGGAATGTCGTGTCGTCAGAAGCGGGACTCAGCAGTGTGACACGCCTTTGGAGCGGGCATCTTGGTATGTGCATTCGGGGGCCATCTGTGCTTTATCCAAAGCAATCTCTGAAGCAATCTCTGGCTGGGCAGCCTCTGCAGTGCCCCACAGATCACTGAGTTTACAGTGATGGGCTATCCCCCCTTACTTTTGTCTGATAAGATAAGCACCAGTTATTTACTTCCTTTGTTAGCTCTTCGGCTCTTGACACCTCAGTCCCTCAGTCCGTTTGTCTTTTGTCTTGCATTGGACAAGTCCAGCAAGGCCATCATTTACAGTCTATCATGCCAAAGTGGGCATCTGCAGTTGCATCTTCCTAGTATTTTTTATCATTACCTCCTTTGTATTAATGACTGTATCACACTAAGAAATTCAAACTCAAAAATACTCAGTTCTTTGCCCACCCCAAACAAGTTAAAAACCATAATGCAACATCTATGTGAAAAGTGGAACTTGTAGCTTTATTTATGACACAGTTAAACAAGAATAAAATTGTAATCTTGTCACTGATAATAAACTAGTCTTAATTTACTTTTTCTAGAGAACACTGTTAGAAACAGAGGAAAACAAGGAGTAGTCAGACCTGCCTCTTACCTGTTATCTGCCAGTTTTTCTAGTTGTTTGTCAGAACACTAATCATTCTGAGACATGCAAGTTGCAGTGACTTTTTAGAGCTGTTTTCCTTCATGATTTTCTCTGCCTTGTCACTATTTCCTTTATATGGACACAAGTTCATTACTTGATTATCGATTTGGGAAACAAAGATGGCAGAGGAATAGTTATTTTTCGTGATCTTTGTACCAAATGCCTCTTATACAACTAACTGCCCCTGTTGGGCCCCATTGTAATAGTTTTACTCAAGGAGAGTAGCACTATGATAAGTGGAAGCAAAAGAAGAGGCACATACTGTACAAGAGGTCTTTGGTGGTGTGAGTTGGTTAGGAAAGTCCACAGAGCTCTGATCCCTTACAGAAAGGCTCTAGAGAAGAATTTTGGAATACAGCTGATTTACTCACTAAGTACAGAAATAAGGTATTGCTTCCCACTGCCCTCACCAACAGTAAAACAGAATTTGTTTAGTTATGTCTGGGCAAAAACCAAGACATCTACAAATTCTGGATTTTACATAAATATGTGAAGAAGCATTCTTAATTTATGAAGTGTATTCTGGTAAGCATCAACCCCAACAAACACCAATCTCATGTCTGAAAAAGATTTTAGTATTGGTCAGAGGATGTAAGCGTACTAATGCATAGATCATGCTCCCTGACATCTAGACCTTGCTCAAAATGGCCCAGTTAGCTCACTTTTAATTTGTATTCAAAATAGCTGTCAAGATGTCATTACAGTTTTAATTTGCAATTGTATATTCTGGGTTTGGATGAAGGTATTAATTACTCAGGGAAAAATAAATTATTTAAACCAGAGAAAGCAGAGATGAAGTAATAATGCTTATCATAGATTTTGCACAGAGTTTGTTTCCTATTCTTGGACTATTTTCATTCCCAAAGCCAGTTATTGTATAATAGGGAGCATAAAAGTATACCAGCAATAGTTGGAGAAAGTCATAAATGTACAGGTTCCTAGTGTTATAATTAGGTATGCTGAACTCAAATCCATTGCCTAAGTTTTTTCTTCTTCTTTACATTATGAAATTAATGAAAGTGGGCCTTAAGCAGAAATTGAAAACAGTATAATTATCATTCCTAATCAAATGAACAAATTCAGCTTTGATTGAAACCAAAATCTTTCAAAACCACAAAGCATACAGTGCAAAGAACCAGGAAAAATGACTGTGACTTTCTGTGAAGCAGGACAGAGCAATCTTTTCTGGGTTAGTTTGTAGTCACTGACTGTATTTATGTAGCAGTTGTAGGAGATAGAAAGGTAGTAGAGATTTGGGGTGGTGGTGTCAGTTTGGAGGGGTTTTTTCACCTTTATCTTTTTGTCTGCCCTATCTGAAGCCTGCTGTTCCACTAGAGAATAAATATATGCATAAAGCCCCATAAGGGAAGCAGAACAGCAAGAGAATAATCAGTCCAGTGGTAACACAACAGAAGGTTCTATGACTGAAATTCTCTGTTGAAGCCAATGACAAAATTTCCTTCTTTTCAGTGTAGCCAGAAGATATAACAGGTGAGAACTACTTTATCGCTTACAAACATCAACCTGAATTCCTTTTCATTTTGTTCCTTTTTGTTACAAAGACATAGTACTGGTTATAACCACAGACTATAGAAGCACTGAAGCAGAATATTAAGGAAACAAAACTAGTTCAATCACTAGAGGACATACTGCAGACTTCACAATGTCATATCCTTGGGCTGCAGAATAAGTAGAAACTAAGCCCATTCTTTGTATAGGTATTAACCATTTGAAGAAAGACAGCCATCAGATTTTCAGCGTCAACCTTATAGAACTAAAGAAAAACACAATTCTGTCCTTGGGTTTATTTAACATATTTTTTGTAACATTTAAAAAGTAAAAAAAGACCACAAAACCTCTGATATCCTCAGAGTTTGTTTGCATTTTAAATGAGCTAGTTCATAGCATGGAAACAGTACAGGTGGATTAACACTGTCTTAGTTTTATCTAGGTGTCCCCTTAAAGAAGCCGTTCCATGCCCGAAGTCCTTCTCTGTGCTTTTTGAATTTCTACTGTATTTTCGTGGAGAAGGGTATTTTCTTAAACTCTCTCTGAGAGAGGAGGCAATCTCTTACACTTCAATTCTTACAGTGGCAAGTGGCAAGGCAATTAAAAGCTTTTTGATTGAGATAGAAAACATCTAACGAGAAAAAAGAAATCTAAAACTATACTCACAGAGGAGGAGGAACACGGAGAACGGGTTTGTGATTTGTCATGTCAAGTTACTTAGTTATACATGTCAGAAGAGCATCTGGACAGAATGAGGAAGAGAGAGACACAGAAAATAAATTTGATGGTACAGAGGACAGGGAAAAAAAGAAATCTGAAGTACAGCAGTGTCAAACAATGTAGGGTAATGGAACTTTATGGTAACGGTTTAGAATTTAGTTGAAAACAATTGTGATCTGTCAGTAGCATGTTGCAGAGAGAGCCCATAGAACTTTTTCTCTCCGTGAGTTGTACGTAGTCATCTAAGATTGTCGTAACAACTAAGCTGCACTAGTTTCAGGATAAGGAAGTATGTTTAACAAAAATAGGTGACCAACTGGATCTGCAAAATAAACCTGAGTAAACAGGTATTCTAGACCCTACCTGCTTTAACTTTGAAGCTACATAAAAAGATGAGAGAAATAACTGGCAGCCCTGACAAAAGGACACATTATAGACTGGGCTTTGTCTTTAAGCCCTTCTTCAGCTGACGTGATTGATTGTATTTCTGGAACTGTGAAAGGGCAAAAATTCTTGTATCCCTGGAACATGAAGAGGTATCAATAAGATTGAGGAATAAATGTAATAGAACACAAAAGTATAAGTTTGACAAGGGCAAAACTAAGATAAAATTTTTAAAGATGAGAAAAGAAAAATGAAGATTTAGTATGGTCTCTGTCACAGTTGAAAATGAAGATTTACAGGCACAGAGATAGCCAGACAGAAAAAAAAGGGTTCATGCAAAATAAGAAAAGAAGTGTACCTTTTTTGAAATATGTAATCTAATGTAAAAGACATATATTTAGCAGTATGGGTTCATGTAGATGTGAAAAGGGGAAAAAAAAATCCATACTTATGGAAAGTGTAGTGGTCTTCCTTTTGTCTTTGCCTGTTTTACATACCAATATTTCTGCTAATAACAAAAGGCATAAGCTTTAAATTAGGAATGGTGGGTAATAGAAATGACATCTCGCAATCAAGAAGTGGTGGATCAGGTTGGCTACCAAAGCATGTGGGGTGAAGTGCACAGGCGAGACTTCGTAAGGAAGAAAATGACTGAAAAGAGCACACCCCAAGCACGCGCACAGAAAAAAGGAAATGTCTACAGGATAGCATTATGGGAAAGCTTTCATAGCTTTTCTGGGAAATAAGCACAACTGAGTGCCCTTCTGTAGTGCATGGAGCATAGGGAGGAAACAGGAGGAATTAAAGGTGTGCATACAGCTGCAGAGTTGCAATCTCATTAGGATCATGGGCACATAGTGGGATATCTTATGTAAATGGAGTGTTGCAGTGGATTGCAGGCTCTTTAGGAAGAACAGGCTGAGGTGGAGAGGAGGGAGAGTTGCACTTTATGTGAGAGTGAGGACTGAACGCACGGAGCTTTGCCTTGGGATGGATAACAGCCACGTGAGAGTTTATGGATCAGAATTAGTGGGCAGACCAATATGAGCATGTTGTTGTGGGTGTCTGCAACAGACTGCCTGATTAGGAAGAAGAAACTGATGAGACCTTCTTCAGACAACTCAAAGGAGTCTCATATTCATAGGCCCTGGTCCTCTTGAGGGACTTTAATCACCCTATGTGGCTGAGGGGCAGCACAGCAGGACATAATCTAAAAGGTTTCTGGAGTGCATTGATGATGACCTTATAACACAAGTGATCAAGGAACTGATTAGGGGAGACTCTTTACTGGACCTAACACTTGCAAAAAAGGTAAAACTGGTCAGGGATGTGATGGCTGGAGGCAATCTCACCTGCAGTGACTATGAGATGTTGGAGTTCAGTACCTTGATGAAAGGCAACAAGGCAAATAGCAGGATCAAAACATTGGACTTCAGGACAACAGATTTTGGCCTGTTCAGGGATGCAGTTGGAAGCCATGGAACATGGTTCTGGAGAGAAGAAGGTCCAAGAGAGCTGGATGATATTCAAGGATCAGTGTGGAGTCCTGGCTGGACGAGAGGGGACATAGTTTGGTGCGTTGAGCAACTCAGGTTCTGATCCGGAGGTGAGCCTTGGGAGCGGCTGACACGGAACCCTGCTGGGAAGGCAGAGCGACGAGCTCGGGACACTGGAGCAGGGGGAACGTCACCGTTTCCTGCCACACTGTCACTTCCTTCCTGCCACGTTGCTGTTTCCTGTCACAGTACTGTTTTCACTTCGAGATGCAGCTCTGCACCAATCACAACGAGTTGCAGTAGTTTTGCCTATATATGGGTTGGGGTTTTAACCATTCAGATGCTGTAATAGTTTTGCTATATAAACCTTGTTTTGCTGACTAATAAAGCTGTACGATCATACTCATATTGGGGTCACATCGTTACAACGGTCCGTTACCCACCCCTACATTTGGTAGCAGCGGATGGACGGTTTCCCTGCAGGAGGCCCTCAGTCTGAGGTGAGCAGCTAGAGAGGAGGGCGTGGGAGTAATGGCTGGGAGGGTCCTGCCTGGGTGCGGACGCACAGGGCAGGTACGGACAGCCGACTCCCAGGGATTTTCGAGCCACACTGGGGCTGCCTGGCGCAGCTAAATTTTAACGTGGAGGCCGGGGTCGCTGGCATGGAGGTGGATGCCGCGGCAACGTTGTTAGTCGGTATTCTCTCTAAGAGAGGAATAGACACAACGGCAAACCAACTCATGAAGTTGATTAAACTGGGGCAATGATGGGGTCACTTTGCGGATACCCCGGTACTGATTTCCGTCTCGGAATGGCAAGAGTTAGGAGAGACCATGTGGGAAAGGACAATAACGGGGGAGGACAAGGAGGAAAAGGAGATAAAAGCTGTCTGCGAGCTCTGGCGAACAGTATTACACACTTTAAAAGCCATGAAAGCTGAACGAGAGGTGGCGTGTGCTGCAGCTCAGATGCTAGCTCCGGAGCCCGGGAAAGATCACGCGCCTAAGCCTGGCACATTAGCACGGGTTTTCGGGCTACCTGCCGTTAGAGGGATGACTGGGATCACTTGTAACACAATTGCCGAGATTTGAGCGAGTGCAGAGTGCGGTTCCGGTCTCGGCGCAGAGGGGGGTGGCCCACCGGAAGTTGCTGCCAGAGACATCAACTAGAAATGCGAGCCGGACGCAGTAGTACAACTGCCCCCAGGGAGCGGGGAGGAGTCGGGCGCGGAACTGCGACTGTCTTTCGGAAGAGAGGAGGAGCGGCTAGTACCACCCCCAGAGGGGGAGGGAGAAGGGGTGCGGTTTACGACATCGGCCCCTCCTGGGGCGTGGCCTGCAACATCGGCCCCTCCTCTCTATCCACCCCTGCCACATTCCAGCGAAGCGTCTCCACTTCTGACACCCTCTGATGCCGACCAGAACGAATTACTCAAAAAAAAAAAAAACAAAAAACAAAAAAAAACAAAAAACCATGCGATCTGTTGCAGTCAGTTTTGCAGCATCTTCAAGACAAGAGCTCGCAGTTCCAGCATATGTCAATCGTTACCAACCTCCCCACCAGGAAAATGAGGCTTCCTCTCCGAGATGTTTAGCTGGGCCTCTGGCACGGATCACACCTACCCGCTGGAGCGGTGTTACAAGAGATGCCATCCTAGATGGACAGTGGAACGTTGCCACCATTATCTGAGGTACACAAGCCTCAGCCTGTCCTGTGGAACAGGTTAATGGATGACAATCGTAAGTACAGGTGTTTGGCCAGAGGAGTGGCCACTAAGTTACCACCTGAAGAAAGCCGTGAGCATGGGCTGGGTCTAACAGACCCTGAGCAGGAATCAGGTCTGTTTCCCCCCCTCCCCCCCCGCCCCCGGCTCTCTGGAGAATGAGACAGTCACTGAGAAAAGGAGCGAAGGCTCCATTAAAGAATTTTTTTACAGTGAAGTTTGAAAGAACAAAGTCTTGCAGTTTAAAATACCTGAGGAAATCATTACTTGGAAATCAGTGCATACAGCTTTAAATGCTCTAAAACTTACAGAGACTATCTCAGAAGCAGCTGCTATACCTCTGTCCTTATCTCAAAAGCAAGGACAGAGCAGCAGTCTGCTGAAATTTAACCCTACATACGACGAAATTCCTACCGAACATGAGAAGTGCGGGAAGTAAATCTGCCAAAACCTGACGATCCTTTGAATCCAGAGAAATGGGAAGTGGGGTGTAAAAATCTGGCATCCCGAAAGTGTACAACAGGGTCTCTCGACAGCAATTGGCGTACCCGACCTGAGATCAAAACGAGGTGAATTCCAACATAAAACTGCACAGTCCCTCAGACGCTGTACAGCCGCCGCGCCAGCAGTCACCGCATCGAATGGGTCAGCAAACCTTACACCTGGTGGGGCACATGGCTCCCCCCGGGCAACCGGCGGCACGGTTCCCCCCACCTTCCCCCCCCCCCTTTTCCTCCCCCCTTTCCCCCCCCCCTTTTCCTCCCCCCCTTTCCCTCCCCCCCCTTCCCTCGATCCCAGCGCGCCGGCCCGTTCCGGCCAGCCCAGAAGCGGCGCGGCGAGAACCATCTTTTCTAACATTCAAGGACTTGCTTACAAAAAATGTATACAATTCAATTACTGCAGTAGAATTCCTTGTGAACAAACAGCTGGACTTTATTATCTTTCTAGGGTTCAGATAGTCCACCTAGATGATGTTATTCACTCTGCTGAAAAGTGAAAATATTGACTTTACAGCTGAAGATTTGTCCCCTCTATTTACTTTGTCAAAAAGGACTCAGATTTATTATTTTCCTGAAGATCAATGCCAAAAGCAAAAACTGTTTTACAAAAGATTTCAGATAGAATTGCAATTGCCTTTACCTTCAGAATTAATGTCGAATTGCCAACAAATTTGTATATCATTTATGAAGGTTTTGTTTTACAGCCTTACCCTCTTTTCGATCAGTGGTGTGTTAACACGCAGAAGTTGAAGACTCTGGAATGAATCTTTTTGTCTCATACGCCCATGAAAACATTGACTTCAAAGGTACACATCATAGTGTCCTTAATAGCACAAAGTTGGAATCACTGTCAGCAAGTTGATACTATTTGCCTGCTGCTGGCTAAAGATGACTTTGTGGCTTTAAACAGTGAATCCTTATCACTGCAAGCCGCTCTAGCTGATTATTTAAATAACATACGTTATACCCTTCCACAACATAAGCTGTTACATTCCCTCTCTCAAATTTCATTGCAGCCAAAAAACCGATGTGTTTCTGTTCCTATTAAAGGAGCATGAACAGTGTTTCAGAAACAAACAAATTCATCAGATTAGCAATCATCTATTTTAGTTGTTGAAGGATCCACACAAATTTTTAAGCTATCAGCGGCCTTGCACGTTTTTTGAATTGTTTTCGACTGAACCACTCAATGTTGTCACAGATTCTGCATGTTGTGAATATTGTTCAACGCATTGCAGATGCAATTGCTATTGAAATTAGAAAATCATGTACGTGTATATTTTATAATGCATATATAGTTACATACTACTCTACTAAAACCAATAACTGAAGAAAAAGTTGTAGCAGATAAATTGACAATGGCAGCAGTACTGCCACACAATTTCAAGCAAGCCCGATTATCTCATGACTTCTTTCATCAAAATGCTTCTTCCTTGCATAAACAATTTGCTTTGCCCCAGGGGCAAGCCACAGAAAATGTTCATGCATGCCCTGATTGTCAATGTATTACACCCGTACCATCGTGTGCAGGAGGGAACCCTCGTGGTTTACGAGCTGATGAGTTGTGGCGAAGTGATGTTACACATATATCAACATTTGGTCGATTGCATTGTGTACATGTTAATGCGGATACTTTCTCAGGATTTCTGGTAGCCACGGCACATACGGGAGAAAAGGAACGTTTCATGGACAATTTCTGTTTACCTACAGGACTGGAGTATACAACATGTTACAGGTATACAACATTCTTCTACTGCACAAGCCATTGTCGAAAGTGTCCACGGGACCCTCAAAGCTATGCTAAATAAACAAAAAAGGGGGAATCCTATGGGCAGTGTTACCCCACAGGAACAGTTAATGTACTCAATTTTTAAAATTGTTCTGATGATCAATTATTTACAATAGCAGCTGACCGTCAATTCGGGATGGTCCCTCCATTTGTAGTTCGATCAAAAGTATGGTATAAAGAATTTGGGGAATCACAATGGACAAGTCCTATAGAACTAATAAAGTGGGGAAGAGGGTATGTGTGTGTTCTTCTTTCAACAGGCCCTTGATGGTTACCAGCAAAATATGTGAAGCTATATCATGAGCTGAAAGAACATAATGCAGAAGCCGATGCCAGAGGTGACCACGCTCACTCTCAGGGAGCAACCTCTGACATGGAAGCAGAAGAGGTCCACTCTGGATGATCCTATTACACAGGGAACACTGAAAAAATTACAGCAAACGCAAGTACTCTGATGACTGCAGTGGGTGCACCACCCACACCAATTAATACATTCCTTGCATATTTGGCAATTATCTCCCACAACAGCTTTTGTATAACGAAGCAATCTTGGAGGACACGGTATA
Organism: Opisthocomus hoazin; assembly: GCF_030867145.1. Taxonomy (NCBI): domain Eukaryota; kingdom Metazoa; phylum Chordata; class Aves; order Opisthocomiformes; family Opisthocomidae; genus Opisthocomus; species Opisthocomus hoazin. The sequence goes on along the minus strand of NC_134420.1, from coordinate 41,183,902 downwards.
AGCAATTTTAGAACTGCATCTGCACAAGAGCAAAGGTCAACTAGCAGACACCGTGAAGAAAAGTACAAACCTTCACCTGAGGGCTCCTGACAACTGCCTAGAGGTGCCAATATGCATGTACAAAAGAGATTAATATTAAAAAAAAAAAAAAAAAAAGGGGGGGGGGAGAAATGGAGAATGATAAGTACTTTGCAGAAATGTAATGATTATGTATGTTAACATGGCATAAATATCTAGTAAGAGTGTCTTTTCGGTACACACATTTGAGTAGAACTATTCCCTGTGCGTTCAGTACTGCAGTAAAGAATGCCTGCTTTCTAGAACTCCAACATTAAGTTTTAGGAAGTTAATTATTTTGCTGCTTTCTAGTAACAGATTTTGGGTACCCAGGTAGGACGCTGCTCTTGAACTTCAATGGTCCGAGGGATTGCAGGACCTCCAGTCGGCACCGAGGGATTCTCGGGGAGAACCTCTGATCACTGGACCAAAAAGTTCTGAGCGTGAACCATTAATAAGGCAAAGGCATTCTTCCAGTATTGTTTTTTGTTGCCTATTTGTTAGTCATAGTAAAAACTTCACAGCATTGAGCTATATCCCTGACGAAAAGGGAAAGTGTCCTTTCTAATCCTGAATTGAAAAGAGAGTACTCTTCCTGAAACTGAAGCTTGGGAATTTGTCTGTTAAATGTTGAATATTATTGTAAGTCCTGTCTTTGCAATATTTGGATTTATGCTGAAAACTTGGTGTGCCTCTGTGTGTGTGTGTGGTCGCGACCATGAACGTGTGATTTTATGTTACCGTGTTTGTATTTCTGTGATCTGATGGATTTATTTGGTTTCTGTGATCTAACGGATTTGTCTGGGCTAAGTAACTGTTTTGTGTCTTTTGGTTTGGTAAGTTCTGCAGGTATTGACTATTTCTGGTTTTTGACTTTAGATTGTTGTATTTGGACTCTGATTTATCAAAACTTCGGAAGCATTTGATGCAGCAGGGAATAGATGTGGTGATGTTTGCAGCTTTATGCTTTTATGTACATTAATTTTAGCCTATATAGTTAATGAGTCATAGTTCTAGGTACATTGATCTTAACCTAGGTAATTAATATCGATAGCCAATACTAAATGTTATGGATGTTTGTATATGTGATAAGTATACCTATAACCCAAGTGCAAATTTACTGAGCTCATAGTATTTCGATGCCTGACGTGGTGAGATGCATTCCCTCCCATTGACAATAATGATATGTTGTGGTCAAGCGGTACTTTAGTCCCACCATCCACACAGGAAGAAAATTGGATACAAGTAAATCCAGTAAGAAAATTGAATACAAGTAAATCAATCTACACCCATATGCTAGGTAACAGATTTACCATCAGTATGTATCATTCTCAAGTTAATTTAATCTTTCTTTATATCCAGCAGGTTGTGGTATGCACTTCACATCTCTATGTCTTCAACTAGAATTTGTGTTCTTATACTGTTAGTATTGTAGTTTGTGTGGGCCTCTGAAAGAGTGGTAGCAAGCTGAAGACCAAAATTAATGTCAGCTCTCATCATCATCAACAACCTCATCAACTATACCTGGCTTGCTCAAAAAACAAAAAGGGGGAATTGTGGAGTCCTGGCTGGACGAGAGGGGACATAGTTTGGTGCGTTGAGCAACCCAGGTTCTGATCCGGAGGTGAGCCTTGGGAGCGGCTGACACGGAACCCTGCTGGGAAGGCAGAGCGACGAGCTTGGGACACTGGAGCAGGGGGAACATCACCGTTTCCTGCCACACTGTCACTTCCTTCCTGCCACGTTGCTGTTTCCTGCCACAGTACTGTTTTCACTTCGAGATGCAGCTCTGCACCAATCACAACGAGTTGCAGTAGTTTTGCCTATATATGGGTTGGGGTTTTAACCATTCAGATGCTGTAATAGTTTTGCTATATAAACCTTGTTTTGCTGACTAATAAAGCTGTACGATCATACTCATATTGGGGTCACATCGTTACAACGGTCCGTTACCCACGCCTACAGATCAGCATCTCCAAGTTCAAGAACAGGCCATGCCCATATGCAGGAAGTAAAGCAAAGGCAGTAGGAAGCCTGCATGGACTAACAAGAAGCTCCTGACAAAACTTGATCATAAGAAGGAATCACACAAGAGGTGGAAGCAGGATTTAGTGACCAAAGACAAATCCGTCTCCAAGTGTGCAGGAACAGTGCAAGACAGGCTTAGGAAAACCAGAGGCACCTGGGATTGAATCTTGGAAGGTGCATGAAAGGCAAGGTGGGCTTCTACAGACATGTCAGCAGCAAAAGCAAGATTAAGGAGAGTGTGAATGTGCTGCATGGTGGTAAAGGGCATGGAAAAGGCCAAGGTACTCCAAGCCTACGTTGTCTCAGTCTTTACTGTTGAGACTGGCCTTCAGGAATCCCAGATCCCTGAAAACAGTGAGAAAGTCCAGAGCAAGGAAGAGATCAGGTTCAAACAGTACTTCTAAATGAATTATGAAAATGACAATGAAAGCAGTATATTTTGAGAATCCACACGTGTTTACGAAACAGCTGAACACATTTGAAAAAAGAGAAGTAGAAGAGTAAGGGTAAATTAAACCTAGTCTTTCCCTCTCTTCTACCTCCGGGTTTACAACAATTACTGTCTTCAAAGATCCACATTCAAAAAACTGAACATTTGCTAAAAATTAGTATGAAGTGTGAAAAATCTAAAAGAATGCAGAACAGTCACCTTAGGAAGTAAACAAAGGGTATTTTAATCAAACCAGATAAAATTTCTAAAGTACCTGTTGCATATTCTAGTTACCAGCTACCACTCAAGATTGCCTCTGCTCCATCAACATAACAATCTGTGAAATGTGCATAGGGATTCACTCAGTGAATGTGTAGTTAGCTCTGGCATCATAAATGAGTATGAGAAGCAGAAAAGTTGCACATGTATAAGTCTTCGAAGATACGCAAGTAATGTTCTAAGTCAGATCTTGCCTGATGCCTTCAGTATTAGGTTGCTAGTCACTGCATTATTTTTAAGTATTCCAGGCAAATATGCGACATAGAAAATTATACTTCCTAAGGAAAGAACATCACATCTCTCATACTCCTTTTTTCTAGTGAACCACAAAGTGCCAAAATATTAGCAAAACTGTAAATATCCCATTGCCTTCTTGCATATATGTAAAGCATTCAGGACTTAGTAATAAATAACAAAAGTCTGAGGAAGTTATTGGAAAGATTCCTGAAACTGTGCCATTTGCACATTCGATAGTCCAAGATATTTTTTTGGTTGTGATCTGACAAAAAATATCTGAACAGAGTGGGATATGTTAATGAATGTTAATGATTGCTTTCACATGCCAAGGCATAGGCATTTTACACAAATCCCAAATCAAAATTCAAGGAAACTGAAATCGAACTATTGTATTTAGTTTACTCTTTTACCCATTCCTTTCAAATTATGGAGATACATGTTAAAAAAAAAAGGTACATGTAATACAATAGGTGTAGAAATTATATGTAGTTACAGGTTCTGCTGGTAAACAGTAATCAAGAAAAGTAAAAATCAATAATCTCAGATATGATGGATAATAAATTGGAAATGATGCTATTAAATGTCGTTCAAGAAGAGTGGACATGTACGTACAGTCTGACTTTTTGTGGGCAGCATGAACTTTTACTAATGTGTGTAGAAGCCATAGGTCTTGGAAAAAAGTGCATGACTTTAATTTTGACCCACTGATGCAGCAAATTTAAAAAGTTTAAGATGTGTAAAACAAATATGCAATCCTGTAGGCAGAGAAAATGAATACTATTAAAAGGAATGATCTGCCTAGATTGCCATTATTACTGTTTCAATCTCTCTTAGTGGTACTCCCTGGCATAACTGCCACAGAGGAAGAAAGCATGATGTTGAATTTTATAAGAAATAAATAAAAAGACTGGATAATTCAACTGCAGAAGCCAGCTTCATAGAGTAGTCCAGCAGTGCCAGATATAGATTCTGGCTTCTGATGCAAAACTGCAGAGATTTGAATCAAATCAAGACTGAGATTACAAAGATAGGCTTTGACCCAGAAGATCCCTGCCAAGACATCAAGGTAGCTCAGCCTTCCTGTACAGTCTAGAAAATGATTAAACTGTGGTTTGTATGACTTTGTTGTTTTAGATTCTAGGATCTACATATTAACTTCTAGCTATAATATTTCTGTTTTGGTGTATTTAGAAGAGTACCCTCAAAGATTTTGTTTTTGAAGTTAGTGTTAAAATTTCCACTGCTTCAGACACAAGAGAAATTATCAAAAAGGGTAAACAAGTTACACAAATGCTGGGAGTAATATGCAGGAATACTATTCATAGGACATGAACAGGACAAGAGGCAATGTCATCATACAGATAGTGGGTTGATGAAGCAATGGCAGCAGAAAGAAAACAGACATGATAATAACAGGCCAGAGGCAATGACTAGGGAAGGAGGGAAAAAGAAAAGTATGGAAGGAGGATACAGCAGACCCTGAGTCCCGCAAATGTGGGAAAGACTTTTTGAATATGACGTGAAAAGGTTTCACCCTGCGTGCATAGGAGGTAGAATTTATAAACAAGCGTGAAAGAAACACAGGTAATTGTATTAACACTAATACATGAGATGGTTTTAACTTTTTTCTGGATTTGTTTAGCTTTGTTTACACAGAATAAACAGCCTGTTATTAATAACTTTTGTTTTGTTTGTCTGTCATGATATTCCCTCAGGTGTGCAAAGAATGTTTATGTGACAGTAGTTACAATAACATCTCTTAACCCAGACACCCCCCAAAATTATCAATAATTCATCAGAACTAGTCTCTGAGTTTTTTCAGACGCAGCTACAGTATTTGTCTTGTAAAACTCTCCACCTCGTGCACAAAACATACATTTCCACAGAGATTACACACGAAGTCCCTAATTGCAATTTAGCAAAGTAAATTATACACAGTTTTCAAAAGTGTTTCTCTCTAGGTCTTGTATATGAAAAAGCATAACTGTTCTGGTTTTGGTTAAAACAGAACCAACTCTATTTTAGAGATTTTTCCTTTCAGCTAAGCTCTTCTAAGTAACTGCATTTTTCTGAAGGTGTCTGCATCTTTTGGAGAAGGTGTCCACTCCAGAGCTGATAACACCTGATGTTTATAGTTTTACTGAGCTTATGGTAGGGACGGAATCATAGAATCATAGAATTATTAAGGTTGGAAAAGACCTCTAAGATCATCAAGTCCAACCATCAATCCAACACCATCATGCCTGCTAAACCATGTCCTGAAATACCACATCTACATGGTTTTTGAACACCTCCAGGGATGGTGACTCCACCGCTTCCTTGGGAAGCCTGTTCCAATGCCTGACCGCTCTTTCAGCAAATAAATTTGTCCTAATAACCAACATGAATCTGTCCTGATGTAATTTGAGGCATGCAAATGGGATGCAGAAAAGGATCATGTTTATAATTACTCCCATAGCAGCCAAGGTCCTTGATAAACCTCTTAGTGAGGATCTTAGTGAGAGACCTCCGTGAGTGAGGATCTGCAAAAGGGTCATACTTGCAGGAAGGAGTGGACAGAACAGGTGATCCAGTATTTGCCAACTAGGTATTCCACGCCATACATGTCATATTCAGTCTAAAGCTAGGGGATCACAAGGGTCTCACTCTGTTTGTCCAAGGCTGGCTTCTGAAAAGGACCCTGCTCCTTGTCCTTCCTGTGATCCTGATCCAGATGCCAATTCGTGCATTCCTGAACACTGTTCCCACCTACCGTGGAGTCCAGTCCAGGACTTCCTGGTGTCTGCCTGGCAGCTGTTGGTGTAATGCCAGCTCCCATGGCATGCAACTGCAGGAAACGCAAGGTTGGTTTTGTACATTTTGTATTATTTCTCTTATTAGTAGTACTGTTAGTAAAACTGCTTTCATTACCAATTTGTAAGTCTGTCTCCCTTTTCTTCCTTTTTCCCTTTTGCTGATGGGGAGGGAGGAGGAGGGGTGTGAGCAGAAAGCATCTGCCACTCTGTGTATTGCCTCGCCTGCTTTAAACAGTGACAATAACTCTCCTACTGACCTTACTCTTATTGTCTGCTCTTGTTAGTTTAAAATAGTCTCACCCTAAAAGCTTAACCACCTGGTTTTGCTGGGTTTCATTACCCACAGAAGTATAAAAAAATAAACCCCAACAAAGTATCAGTGTAGCAGGGGGACTGTCCCTGTTCTGTGATGTGCACCTGTAGGAGTCTGGAGTGAACAAGATGAATGGTGGAGGCAAAGAGAGAGGGTGTTCTGAGGAATAATGAGTGCTTGGAAAGGGTGGGATGCCTGCCACCCTACCTGTTCACGCATATACGTGGAAGCGACAGTGCACGTATTTTGTCCTTCCTTCTGTTCCATATAAACAAACATTCATGAATAGCCTCAGTATCTGGGGGTTCCGTACTCCAAGCCTAGAATATTGGAGGATAGCATTTCTGCATACGGCACTGCTGCTTATTCAGAAATAGTTTTTAGACATTTCTAATTAACATGTGAAATAAGCTAGCAGAGCAGCAGAAATATCAAAGTGCCGTGCAGTCATATTGCTAGAAACTCATGAGCAGATTCATTAGTTCAGATCAAGACTCAAACAGAGTCTTGATTAATTTTTTTTAAGCCATACAGTGAATCTTCCATAAGTATGGTAAATTGCCTTAGAAAGCATTTTTATTTCTACGCTTAATTAAATCAATACTCACTCATGTTGAAACAAATCCAAACATAATTTTTGGTACACACAATTAACAATGAAGTGACTCACAATGACTAAAGGACAACTCTTAAGAGAAGGGTTAACTTTTTAAATCTTCCTTTCAATTACCAATGACACTAAAGAATGTACAAAGAAGTTAATATGGTTTTAATGATGACATTCTTTATAGTTTTTGCAAGGTCAATAAAAATTAAATATTAAGTTTTGTTTTGTCTCTGGTCAGTCACTCCAGTGACAACTGACACTGTTAGTCAATTTTTCTTTCATGCACTTATGCAGAAGAATATTGCTATCGTGTTTTGAATTTTAAAAAATGGAAGTCCAACAACATGTCTTTGGGTTTTATTTCCCCAACATTTTTATTATCACAGAAAAAAGTGTGCTATGCCTGTAATCACAGGCTAGAAATGTTTCTGTGGCTGGGTAAAGTGCTTTCTTTCCTCTGTTGGAACATCATGATGTGAATACCATAAAAGCGAAAAAGCTAGCACAGATTATTGTAAAATGCTGTCTACTGCTACCTGTAAATACTTACAGACAGTAACAGTTAAATCTGTTACTTTCAAATGCAATCAGTCATGCAGTGGCACACTAACCGGACTCCCCTCGGTACATTGGGGTGTATTGCTGAAGTTACAAGATGCCAACATTTTACGAACGTTTCCGATACATTTCTTGCACCACATAGAATCAATACTGTTGTTAATGTTCTTGCAACTTCACCTGCACTCTCCTTGTTCTAATTTAAAATTACTTGTCTGATCATTTTGCATTTTGAGACATCCAGAACAACCAATACCTTACTCCCAGAGTGACAGCCTATATGAATCAGGACCTGATTAAATGCACAACTGCTGAGCAGAAACAGAATTAAGATTATTAATCATATAAATAAATATATAACTATATATATATACTAATAGCTTATTTATTGATGTTGTGATTTTTACCACAGGTGCAAACTGACACATCTTAAGCAAAGAAACCTACTTTTGTACAGGCTTTATGTGTTATATACTGTAGTAATTCTACAGCCAGATAAAAAGTTAAAAGAAAGATCGAGTCATTTTCTATATGCTATCTATATGAATAAAAAAGTGACCTAGTGACATGGAAGGTCATTGACTAGCAAATTATTTCTTCCGGAGTTAAAATGATTAACCAATATGTAAATTTATACGATAATCCAAAAATTATTGAAGACTGTTAGACTAATTCAAATTACACCATTTTTCTTTGATTTTCTTTTGTATTGCTGTTATTTTTCACTGCTGATTCAGGGAGTTTTACAAATCTATACTTTACTGAACTAACAGATGATGAGTAAAGGTAATTATGTGTATTATACACTGGTAACTAGGAAAAAATACGCTGTATAAAGTCTGAAGACCACTTAGATTGACATCTGGTAGCTTGCATGTTTGGACAGCCTGGGAGAAAGATTTGAGATATATGCACATATGGTTCACATTATTTTTAAAAAATTTCTTTAGATAGACCTGTGAACTTAATTCCAAGTCTCTATATTAAGGGCTTCTTCAACTACATCAGTAGTAAAAGGAAGACTAGGGACAATGTGGGACCGCTGCTGAAGGAGGTGGGTGTCCTGGTGACAGAAGATACAGAGAAGGCAGAGCTGCTGAATGCCTTCTTTGCTTCGGTCTTCACTGCTAAGGCAGGCCCTCAGGAATCCCAGGCTCTGGAGGTAAGAGAAGAAGCCTACAGAGAGGATGACTTTCCCTTGGTCGAGGAGGACTGTGTGAGGGATCGCTTAAGCGATCTGGACGCCCACAAATCCATGGGCCCCAATGGAATGCACCCACGAGTGCTGAGAGAGCTGGCGGATGTCATTGCTGAGCCACTCTCCATCATCTTTGAGAGGTCCTGGAGGACAGGAGAGGTGCCCGAGGACTGGAGAAAGGCCAGTGTCACTCCAGTCTTCAAAAAGGGCAAGAAGGAGGACCCAGGGAACTACAGGCCGGTCAGCCTCACCTCCATCCCGGGAAAGGTGATGGAGCAGCTTATCCTGGAGGTCATCAACAAGCAAGTGGAGGAAAGGAAGGTTATCAGGAGTAGTCAGCATGGATTCACTAAGGGGAAATCATGCCTGACCAATCTGATAGCTTTCTGTGATGACATGACTGGCTGGGTAGATGAAGGGAGAGCTGTGGATGTTATCTACCGAGACATCAGCAAGGCTTTCAACACAGTCTCCCATAAAATCCTCCTAGGGAAGCTTAGGAAGTGTGGGCTGGATGAGAGGTCAGTGAGGTGGACTGGGAACTGGCTGAATGGCAGAACTCAGAGGGTTGTCATCAGCGGCGCTGAGTCTAGTTGGAGGCCGGTAACTAGCGGTGTCCCCCAGGGGTCAGTACTCGGCCCAGTCTTGTTTAACTTCTTCATCAACGACCTGGATGAAGAGTTAGAATGTACCCTCAGCAAGTTTGCTGATGACATCAAACTGGGAGCAGTGGTAGATACACCAGAAGGCTGTGCTGCCATTCAGCATGACCTGGACAGGCTGGAAAGCTGGGCAGAGAGGAACCTGATCAGGTTCAACAAGGGCAAGTGCAGGGTCCTGCACCTGGGGAGGAACAACCCCATGCATCAGTACAGGCTTGGGACGGACCTGCTGGAGTGCAGCTCTGCTGAGAGGGACCTGGGTGTCCTGGTGGACGACAGGTTAACCAGGAGCCAGCAGTGTGCCCTGGCTGCCAAGAAAGCTAACAGCATTCTGGGGTGCATTAGAAGGAGTGTGGACAGCAGGTCGAGGGAGGTTCTCCTTCCCCTCTACACTGCCCTAGTGAGGCCCCATCTGGAGTACTGTGTCCAGTTCTGGGCTCTCCACTTCAGGAAAGATGAGGAGCTGCTGGAGAGAGTCCAGCGGAGGGCTATGAGGATGGTGAGGGGACTGGAGCATCTCTCCTATGAGGAGAGTCTGAGGGAGCTGGGCTTGTTCAGCCTGGAGAAGAGAAGGCTGAGAGGGGACCTAATAAATGCTTACAAATATCTCAAGGGTGGGTGTCAGGAGGATGGGGCCAAATTCTTTTCAGTGGTGCCCAGCGACAGGACAAGGGGCAATGGGCACAAACTGAAGCACAGGAAGTTCCATCTGAACATGAGGAAGAACTTCTTCCCTCTGAGGGCGACAGAGCAATGGAACAGGCTGCCCAGGGAGATTGTGGAGTCTCCTTCTCTGGAGATATTGAAGACCCGCCTGGACAAGATCCTGTGCAGCCTGGTGTAGGTGACCCTGCTTCGGCAGGGGGGGTTGGACTAGATGACACACACAGGTCACTTCCAACCCCTACCATTCTGTGATTCTGTGATTCTATGTTACTCTCGTAATTTCCGTTACGTTAATTTAGCAGTACTTTAACAAAGTCCTCTTCTGTACAGTGGCAGAATCAAATTACAGAGAAAGGCATATTTAGGAGGAGTATTGTTAATCCCTCTCCCACAAGTGGTAACATCAAATAATTATCTCTAATTTAGTTGTTTGAAAAGTTATTCTTTAACTGGAGACATTCTATAACTAAAGATTGAATGTTCACTTGAGGAGAAGAATAAAGAAATTTGAGAACATTAGAAGAAAATTACTATATACACAAACTTAAATACTGTATTATTTACTTTACGTGTCAGTCATTGGCTCTATTACCAAAACTAATCTATCAAATATTTTTCCTGTTTGGGTAGCCTTGGCCTGGATACCTCAAGGAACATTACCGCATATGCCAGCTATGAGGTCTGAGGGATTTCCAGACTCTGGAAGTTTATTCAAGAGCATACCTGGCATTCCAGTTGTACGAGGAATGTGATTTATTCCCTTTGTTCCACTCTTCCACATTGCCTTGCATTGGTATTTACCTCAAATAGCAATACTGCATCCTGACTTCAGAAAGAGAGGATGCTAAAATAGTCTTTATAGAAGAGGAGCAACATATCAAATCTTCTTTGAAGGCAAGTATATGGACATCTACTTGCAGTATATCTGTGTATGAACAGAAGAATCATAATGGATATAATTATCTACGTATATATTTGAGGAGCACAAAATTACTTTTCCATTCCCTCTGCAGTGACCAAGTTCTTTTAATGTCTATTAGCTGAGAAGCTCAAAGTATTCTTCCTGTCTTGTTCAGTTATTAGGTAAGATGAACATTAAGACAGGAATTCCAAGTGATGTGAAATAATTTAAACACTTAAATGCACATGAAAATCACCTGAAATCTCTTTGGAATCTCTTTCTTACGTATACCAGCCTCTTCAAAAGTAGCATTTAAAAATTGTTTCTTAAGCAAAAACCCTCGCTAGTTTTTTTCCACTTTCAGCTTGTTTTGAAAGATGTAGATCTTGCTTCAAAGAAGGAGGAAATCTGAATAAACAAATGAAAGTCCTTCTACAGCCAACGTGAGTGAAATCTGATCTATTTGTCAATTAAGGTTTGGGGACTTTATGTCACTTAAGCTATTGATTCAAAAGGTGTGGTGTGAAAGATGTGGAAACTTTCAAAGCCTCTTCAGCCTTCCTTCTGCTGTTTCATAAGGCCATAATGAAGAGAGATCAGATTAAAAGAAATAAAAATGCTTCCTTTAAATTCAGAAAGAGAAGGAAGAAACATAATTATTCTTTTTATGAATAAAATCCTGTTTTAAACACAAGAAGAAAGGCATTAAATGCAACAGTACTATTCTTATAATTAGTTTTTGTTACTATTGAAAACAATATTCTTTATCTGAAGATTTTTTTCCAGAAATCTACTAAATAAGGTTCTCTTGAGCTTTCTAAAATGTGTCTATTCTCCACCTTTAAAGTGCCTAGATTAATTAGAACATGACAATAGGGAAGAGACAAAACTTTACCAATAGATGATGACACTTCAAAGAAATAAAAGAGGTTATTTGATATAGAATTCTGTGAGCTCCACCATTCATAGGGGGGTCCCTAAGGCGTTTGAATTCAGTTAAAGCCATTATAGACGTGAAGAATATTTGAATGTCTCTCAGTTTTGTTGAACACTTTGGAATACAATTAGTTGAAACCAAAGTACTACCCACCTGCAACAGAGCTGCATCTGCATTAGTGATGGGAGAACTTCAAAAGTTTCAGAGTTCAGATTAATTTAATTTCTTCAGTAAGAAATATCCATGCAGGTGGCATTGCAGCCTTTTGAACTTGCAGCCTAATTTTCCTTTGGTTCCCTTCTTGCTCTCTCAGAAATTCTTTCAAAAGCCTTTCCAATATCTCTCTTTCTTTTTTTTCCCTTTTATTCACATGTGGTGTAGAAATCTGCTTCCCTTGATATTATTGCATAGCTACTGCATCTGTGTTGTCCTTCATAGTTTTGACACTAATGCTCTGAAATGACAACTTTCTTCTGGAGTCTAGAATATTCGGAAATTAAACCATGAGAAAAACTCCAGTGAGCTGAACCACAACCCTGTAAACCCCTCCTTAGATAGAACAGTGCTTTCAAAATTATAATGTCATTGTAATTTATAGCATGTACTGAAGCTTATGCCCTGCAATATGACATCCAGGGTTTTCTTGTGTCTTTCAGAAGTCACTAGCCCCCCAGCAGGAGAATGCAACATTGGTTTTCAACTATCTTTTTGAATAGAGGTCTGTAAAGAGGGCTAGAAACAGCATGACTATGGCAGTGAATATCTGCCAGAGTTACAGTTCTCTAGATACAAGCAATACCTAGAAGAAAAAAGCAGCACGTCAGTTCTTTATGCCTGCTTCTGGCATTCCCTACATTTTTTGCCAGGATTATTTGCAGATTGGTGGCTGAACAGAAGCTCACCTACCACTGGACTCAGCCTGAAGGTAAAATAGTTACTGAGAAAATTTTTTCTGGAGTTTTAAAGAAGTCAGCAACAATGAAGCACTGACTATTTCCTTTGAATGTTTTTTTTCCTTGTTTAGAAACTAGAGAAACTGCTAGCTAGACTAGGGCTAGCAACTAAAATAAAATATACTTAAAATAAACATTAAAAAGTAGAAGTTATAATTCATTAGGAAAATGAAGCCCAGACAGAAAGCAAGAGTGAGAAAAAAAACAGCAAATATAAGCTCCTTAGCAAGCTACTTCCTAGACATGAAGCCAAATAATTAGCCTGGTTTTTACACTAAAGAAACTAGGACCAAAGACCTGTGTTGAAGATACACCCATAAACCTAGATTTTCCAGTACGTAAGAACAAATTAATGAAACGAGAAAACAAATTTCAAATATTTTTCTTCCTACATATCATCAATAAGACAGCCAAGATTCTACTTACTAGACAGACTATCTTCTTCCTTTTTTTTAATGGCTTTTATTCACATTCCTGTCACAAAGTCTCTAAAATGTGCATTATACAACTTGTCTGCAGTCTTAATAGCCTCTTTTTAACACATGTACTTCTGGTGCCATCCACAGGAGTTCAATAAATATGTTCTGCCCACTCATATTTTTAAGATCTCATTGCTGTATGATTCTTATTTTACTAATAGCAAAACAAAGAAGGGAATTATTTACATGGGACTCACCTGTGGGAGAGAGAGGGAAGGTATGCTTGACAACTAGTTGCAGACCAGTAATTGAGCTGTAAGGAAGCAATGGACCAAACTCATGGCAAGAAATTTGTCAAACAAAACACAGCAGCAATTTTAATTTAAATGAAATTAGGGGGAGCTTTCAGTAAGACCAGTAAACATCATTTCAGTAGGCCAGGTGCATGGGGAACTTGATGTATGTCACTGTGACTAGATGCATGTCACAGCCTTCATTCTCAGCAGTGGCTACTGAATCTGCAATCATTAGAGTAACTGTGGAACTTGAAATAACTGTTCAGTTTCTTGGAATACATATGAAAAGATCCGAATAGTTATTTGCAGGCATGAACAACAGGAAATACCAATATGGTAAACCACTACATTCTGCAAAGAAATTCTTTAGTCTGTACATAAACAAAGAAAAAAAAATGTTTAGTCCACATAATTTAATAGACAAAACTCTGGCAAGCATTGTTCTTCAGATCTCATTTCTTTCCATGTGTGGAATCCTGACAAGTTAAATCATCAGTGAAACATTGACCATCACCAAGGAAAGAATTTCCACAGCTGCAGAACACTGGGTATTGCAAATTACGGGAAGTTAAGTGTAAAAACAAAAACAAAAGCTGTGGTGACTGATATGGCAATCTCTACAAGGAAGATTACATTTTGTGGAGGAGCAAACTACTATGGACTCAGTAAGGATTATAACACAAAATAAGCCAAAATATTTGGCATTTTCCGTTGTTTCTTTCAGTAATATATGCAATAGAAGTATATTTGTAGAATGCATATATAAATATGTGTGCATACACACCCCCCATACACACATTCCAGTTCAATACTTGCCAGGGCGTAAAATACTTTCTTTTACAGTGATGTTGAAAAAAAAAGTCACTTTCTCACAAGGTCTGTCATAAATTAGGTAAAATTAAAATGAGATAAAGCCTGTTAATTCTTTCTACTTTTGACAGGGTCCATTTCAGCCAGTCCTGTGGTAGACATACAAAAAAGATATGCATTTCTTTCAGCAGAAATCAAGAGACATTGAAGACATTGTTACTAAGATTAAATAAATCACAAACTTTGATAAGTATTGCTGGTAATATTCTTACTCACAAATTCCTTGGCTTAGAACAAAAATTAGCTCCAATGGATGTAAAAGATACTGCCTTGAGATAAAAATTTTGAAAAATATTTTTACCTCAAACCACACCTTTTGCGTATCCACTTATATCCTATAATACATTTGGGGTATCTTATCCATGGATTTAATTGTACCTGTGTCATTTGTGTATCTGTATCATCACAGGGGTCACAAATACCTTAGAACAACAGATTCCTTAGTGCTGTAACAGCCTTGCCTCATAGATATTTTATGAAAATATGTTTGGTCATAGTTTAACCCGGCAGCCAGCAACTAAGCACTAGACAGTCGCTCGCTCATCCCTCCGCTCCCCTCCAAGTGGGATGGGGTGGAAAAACAGACAAAAGGTATAATTCACGGGTTGAGATAAATACAGTTTAAGAAGACAACAAAGTGAATATTACTACTACTACTGATAATAATGACTATGCAAAACAAACTATGCACACCAGTCTAAGCACATTTCAATCCAATACATCAGCAGACCCTAGAGTTTGATTGTCTTAGTATCCAATCAACAAAGAAGAAATGCTTTCTTAAGTGTGCAGGTAAAAAAACTATTGCTACTTTCACATACATTTTGTCTACCAGTGAGGCCTCTCAGGACCCCACGCCTTTTGATTTTGCAAAAACACTGTCGTGTATTCAGCAGATTGAGTGGACATTTGGAAATCTGGATTTAACCTATGTGATTATAGAAATTACTGTAGAAAAATTCCAGAATCATTCTAATAAAATCCCCAGTAAAACAATAAAGGAATATATACAGTGTAAGATTATACCTCTTTTTTGATAACTCCTATTTTTCACACTGATGTGCCATGTACAAGTCTAAGCAGGATGGGTCTTCAGGATAAGATGGTGTCGCGTTAAAGGGGGGGTAAGGGGAGTCTGATATTCAACTAGCCTGCCAGAGCCCTTCCAAGGACTTTCACTGAAACAGTTTCGCAAAGTTGAAACAATAGGTAATTTATTCAAGCGACAGTTATCACAGATTCGGAATTGCCGTTGATAAATTCACTGTCTACAAAAGTTGAGCTCAAAGTAATGGTTTAGCGCTTTAGTTAGCAATGTGTTCCCGGGGATATGTCTGACAAAGTCAGAGGCGCGACTCTTACCAAAAAGGCGTCCCTTCTTGGGGGGGGAAGAGAGGTTCAGGCCCGTCGACTCGTCCATCAGGTGAAGTTCTCGCTTGGCTCCTCCTCCCAAAGAGAGTTTTCAAGTGCCAATTTTTATATGTTTGGAAATCTTTTTGCGAGGTGGGACTAAGTCAATTATTGTGTATCGATTGGCTCTTGGCATGGAATGTCGTGTTGTCAGAAGCGGGACTCAGCAGTGTGACACGCCTTCGGAGCGGGCATCTTGGTATGTGTATTCGGGGGCCATCTGTGCTTTATCCAAAGCAATCTCTGAAGCAATCTCTGGCTGCGCAGCCTCTGCGGTGCCCCACAGATCACTGAGTTTACAGTAATGGGCTATCCCCCCTTACTTTTGTCTGATAAGATAAGCACCAGTTATTTACTACCTTTGTTAGCTCTTGACAACCTCAGTCCCTTTGTCTTTTGTCTTGCATTGGACAAGTCCAGCAAGGCCATCAATTACAGATGGGTAGTATCTACTACATTTCAAAGTACTGATTTTCTTTGAAGCAGTGGAAACTTACAATAAAAAGTACCATATCTTGTAACCACTCCTACTCTAGTTTTAACTGACATTCCGTTCATTTAAATTCGGTAATACCCTCCTTAATTTTAACTTTGTAGAAGCGGTGCTGCAGGAAAATTCAGCTATTTTGGATGGGAAAGAAACATTCTCAGTGACTGAATGCTAAGGCTGAATTGTTTGTGTCTGGTTTGGTGTTATCACTGCATTGTTCACAGCTATGAATCAGCAAATCCAAAAAGATATCTCTTTACTTCATTTCCCTCCATTGCTCTTTCTTTACTACCCTGTATACCCTTTTCACAAATTGGACAGTTTGCAAAAACCTTTTGCAAACAGAAAACCAATCTCACGTTCATATTGTGAGAGGTATCAGAAAAAGATGAGAAGTTATCCATCCCACGCCCTGTTTTCTCTTCAGATACTAATATCCCAGGTCCTGAAATGATGAATCTGCCTTTTACAAGCTCACATTTTCTACAGAGTGCTGGGGATTTATCTGTGAGCACTAACATGAAAGACGCTGTGAATCACAGACATTTGGTGGTGCACTGATTGCAGCTATCAGCTGCATATGCTTCTTGACTGGGGGGCTTCATAAAATCTGAAGAAAATGAGTCAAAGAAGTAAAAAATACACTACTGTCAGTAACAGGAAAGGTAACTCTGTCAAAAAATATGTTATGAGGAGCCAAAAACGATGAACAACCCACTTCGTAAAATTCTATGCCTAGAGGGCATAAACCATGCGTGGCTGAGCTTTTATGTGTATTACGTACACAAACCTATGTTACAGAAAAGAAATTAGGATTACTATGGGGGTGGGCGTGTGTGTTTCTGCATCATCCTTGCAAGGTCAGGGAGAGGAACTATTCTCCGTTAGAGGTAGGGACAGAGGCACATAGAGATTAATCTGATATAGGTGTATATACATATACACATATACATATGTTGAAACCCCAATTTGAAACACTAGGAATGCTAAGCATATCTTCAAATCAGATTATACCTTCTCAGACCAGGCACTGAAAAAAAACCTGTGGGGTACAGAGTAAAAACCTTATGGTTTACATAATGTGAGTACATCATATGGGAAAGCATTGTTAAAGGTAAGTAATACTTCTGTTTTTCAAGGGAAGAAAATTATGATCTTAACAATGAAATTAATCTCTGTTTTCTAAGTTCCTGACTTAAAAAGAAAAACTTCAATATATCTACGAAAGAGGATGGAATCTTACAGACAAGATTCACCTTCAGAAGGCTCCCATGCTAGGTGGATTTGCTGATACAGCTATACAGGTTAGCGTTTTCTAATCTAGACAAAGCATTCAGCTTTAGTGTGCTCTGCCTGTTGATGCACTGCATCTGGGAGAGCAGGGTGAGAGTACTTAATTTCTCTGACCTAATATAGGAAGCAACAGCCAAACACAGAAGAATCTACAGAGAAAATACCAGTTGGGTATTTGGATGTTTCCATGTTTACAAGCTGATGCCTGAAGGTTTTCATGTCTACAGGTTTAAACAAAGTATCTTAATCTTATTACTTCTCAGGCATTTTATGTCTTACAGATACAGGAGTTCATGTGAAAAAAACAATTCAAGGGATTCTCCGCAATGCAGTTTTACATAAGGGCCTGTAGGAGCAGGCAGAATGTTATTAGACCATAAAAGCCCATCAGGCTGATTTATGGTTTCTGATCAAGGTTTCTGTGAAAATTACTCTGCATCACCAGCTCAAGGTGACTGCTACCATTAATGTGTGGAAAATAAATGAGAGGGGGAGGCTGATATCAGAGGAAGCAAAAGGAAGCGCTGAGCCAGTTTATATAGCACAGGCTTCACATTTTGTTTTACAGTGCATAGAAGGCTGTCATCAAAATGATTGCTTTGGGGCAGAAAAGGCAATTCTTGATAATTAGATCTTATGGCAGGCTTTCTTACACCCGCTATATAAGAACCATCAGGTATGATACCTTCCTACTATATGTCATCTTCTCCTCTGTCCTGTAAATATTCTGAGAATGTGGAAAATGGATAACATGTCTTTTTTCTCTGAAGTTATTTTCCAGAAGTGATAAAATTCTAAACATGGTTTCACAGAAGTCTTAGTGACTAGGAATGTTTTACATGTGATCTGAAAGCAATTTGCATTTTGACCAGCATAACAGTAAAAATCGAACATCTTTTCGACAGTTCGGTGTCTTTGTATTGTATGTTGTTTCATCTATTATTGCTGGATATTTTATTCCATTTTTATTTTCTGTTGAAAACAAAAAGCTGTACTGCCTATTGAAATACAAATGCATAATGCATTTTTAAAAATTTCCTTCATTGTATGTGTTCTAATGCACCACAGCTATTTACATATGGTTTATTTTTATTAAAGCTACACGAATTTATATAATGCTATAAATGCTCATCTATAAATTTTCTTTATTTCTTCTTTATTGTTTTAAATTGTCTGCACTCTTTTTTTTTTTCCTGCACAATATTTCAAGACATATAACGGACATAATGATGAAATTAAATGCATCCATGCTACAGGTGTTCATGAATACACTAAACTGTGAAATATAAAAAAAACCCAGTGCATCTTATGCTTCTATGTGATTTTTAAAACCATTCTCCAATTTTCTATTTCTAGATTCTAAAGTGTAGTATGCAGATGTGCAACATCCTTTTACACATTGGAGAGCATTGTGGCTGCTCACACAGCTGGCTATAGCAGCTGACCTTACAGTCATTAGAAGGCATGTTTACAAAGCCACGTATGGGACAAAGACATCCATACCATGGGGAAGGGTGGGGTCAGGATTTTGATTTTTACAGAATCACAAAATCACAGAATGGTAGGGGTTGGAAGGGACCTCTGTGGGTCATCTGGTCCAACCCCCCCTGCTGAAGCAGGGTCACCTACACCAGGCTGCACAGGACCTTGTTCACGCGGGTCTTGAATATCTCCAGAGAAGGAGACTCCACAACCTCCCTGGGCAGCCTGTTCCATTGCTCTGTCACCCTCAGAGGGAAGAAGTTCTTTCTCATGTTCAGATGGAACTTCCTGTGCTTCAGTTTATGCCCATTGCCCCTTGTCCTGTCACTGGGCACTACTGAAAAGAATTTGGCCCCATCCTCCTGACACCCACCCTTGAGATATTTGTAAGCATTTATTAGGTCCCCTCTCAGCCTTCTCTTCTCCAGGCTGAACAAGCCCAGCTCCCTCAGCCTTTCCTCACAGGACAGATGCTCCAGTCCCCTCACCATCCTTGTAGCCCTCCGCTGGACTCTCTCCAGCAGCTCCTCATCTTTCTTGAAGTGGAGAGCCCAGAACTGGACAGAGTACTCTAGATGAGGCCTCACTAGGGCAGTGTAGAGGGGAAGGAGAACCTCCCTTGTCCTGCTGGTCACACTCCTCCTAATGCACCCCAGGATGCCGTTAGCTTTCTTGGTAGCCAGGCCACACTTCTGGCTCCTGGTTAACCTGCCGTCCACCAGGACACCCAGGTCCCTCTCAGCAGAGCTGCTCTCCAGCAGGTCTGCCCCAAGCCTGTACTCCAACCCCTACTATTCTGTGATTCTGTGATTCTGTGATGCATGGGGTTGTTCCTCCCCAGGTGCAGGACCCTGCACTTGCCCTTGTTGAACCTCATCAGGTTCCTCTCTGCCCAACTTTCCAGCCTGTCCAGGTCATGCTGAATGGCAGCACAGCCTTCTGGTGTGTCTACCACTCCTCCCAGTTTGGTGTCATCAGCAAATTTTAGGGTATAATGACATATAAACTGCATATTATTTTCAAAATGAACTCTTGATTCCTAAACCAAATTTCTTTCAATATACTCTCACAATGAGATGCGACACTTTCATTGATGCCTAATACTTACTTATCTGTAGATTTTAAAACAGGTATTTTGTTACTGATGTTTGCAAGAAGGTTATAAGCTCAAAAAAAACTGTTTTAACTGTTTTTATCCTTCAGATTCACCCTGAAAGAAAAAGAACTTCTGTTTATGTGCAAGGGTGATTAGCTTGTACTGTTAATAGGATAGGTTTTCTGGTACTTAATTGAAAGCAGGTGTATAATTAAAACCAATGTGTAGCTAATCAAGAGCCAGATATCAGGTGATCATGAGGCCATGCTTGATTCTGTTCAGGATAAACACCTAGCTTTCAAGCCTGTTTTCTTTAGAGGCTAATGTGAAAAAGATGAGAAATGCTGGTTCCTGGGGAGAACATAATTAAAGTATCGTTTCACAGGCACTAAAAATGGCTGGTACGAGTTCACAGTATTGGAGTCTTCTTTGTTTAGTGGTGTCTTGTGATTTTTTTTTTTGTGGGGTTTGCTTGTCAATGTTAAAGATGCTTTTTCTTAAGAAGAATGTTATAAGAAATCTGAACCTGTCTCTTGCTTGTCCTTGTAGTTCTGCAATGTGCTTTGTTAACTTTCCCACATTACAAAATGTTAGTAATAATTTGCAGAGAAGTAATGGGTTAATTAAATGTGATTCTGGTCTTAAAATGGCTTTCCATACCATCCATGCCTAATTCTCGGTAACCTTTGAAACCCACTTAAGAAAACATGATAAGGCAGAGATGAGAAAGGATGTCTGTTTACAGTACTGCTTACCAACTACTAGTTTTAGCGCATTTCCCATGATGCAATTTAAGTTGTATTTTACCTCAGACTGTGTGATCACACAGAGCAGTGTGGTACCTGGTTCGTGATAGTAATTAGGAGCTATTTTGTGTCAGATACTTTCCTTTTCCAAACCCTCACACTAGGGAGACAATACAGAATTTTTTCTCTACTATGAAATATCAGAAATGTGTAGTGGGAATTGTGCTTCTCTGTCACCTCTACTTGTTTCTCTGACCTGCTTCTCTGCTACTTCTGAGGTACTCTTATGATCCTTTAGCTTGTATGTATCATTGCTAAAAAAGCTGTGTTATGCTTACAGGTGTTATGTGTTGCAGATTTCTACTACACAAGTACTAGAATGTCACCTTAATCCCATTTTCCCTTGTCTTATCAGAATACAGTCTTTATAAGAAGGTATGTATGTAAGCAATGAAAACATGCAGCCTGTTTAAAGTGCTACCAATTGCTCTTAATTTTGCTGATATGATTCAAATTTTTTACTGAACAACTCCAGCTTGATAATATTTCTTGTTTGCTGTCTTTCAAGTTCAGCATAAAGTTGGCTGTGATGGTAAAATAAGAGTTCTTCTTATTGCTAAAAAAAATAGTTTGTATCTGTGCTGAATTTTATGTGCTGACATTAAACACATGTTAGGACATGAGACATTTGTTCATTTCCTTCCCATGCTTTAATGGGGAATAATTTTTCTTAGATATTATCCTTGCTTTCCTTGTAGGTTTTTTTTGGCTTCATAAATGGCAGGACAAAGTTCTATGAAATATTTCTTGTGACTTCTAATATATGGTATCTTCCATTTACAATACTTCTGGAAAAACTTTAATTCTGAAGGTTAGGAAGGAGGCAGAAAAATACACAAGTGAAGAGGGAGAAGTTTAGAAAACCAGTGGAATCTGTACCTGTATGCACTTCTCTTACAATGGTGCAAGAAAAGCTGCCAAACTTAAAGGCCATTAATTGCTACTGACAACATTAAGCAGATTGTATCACTAATAAGAGAGATTTTTTTTTCTAGGCAAAAACAGTTCTAAAGGTAGTGTCTTCAAACTCTCATGACCCAGAGTCACAAACCATCGAGGACAGTGGTAGAAACAGCAAAGAAAAGGCAAATGTTTTAAAGCTGTTTATTTTTGGTTTATTTTAAATCAGTAAGGAAGGTTTGGTTTCTCAACAATCTTGCATCTTCATGCCAGGAAAGATGAAAACTCATGTCTCTCTGATGACATGAAAGTCAAGCGTTTAAAAATCCTGTGAGGTTTAGCTGTCTGTCTCTCAATAATTTTTCCTGGGATACATCTATATGTAGCCTACATGTAAATGTATGTACAAATCAGTGTTACAGTCACTAGCTCCTGAGGCAACTGTTTAAACATAGATAGTTTCTATCTTTCAGTATCAATTGTATGTATGACAGGGATAAGCAATGATTTAGACAAGTGGGTCATCTAAGCAAGAGTCAGATTCTGAAAGCCTTTTCTACAGGGCAGGGATACTGGCTGCAAGGGCTTGATCATTGTCTTTTCATTGCATGGTGTTGAGAGGGTAACTTTTGCTGTATCTCATTTGTGTTAATATATCTTGACTACGCTCTTGGCAGTTCTCTTCTGATAAAAGTTTAATTGAACTTGGCACACTTCTCCTATGGAAAACTTTGAAGGTAATGAAAAATAATTCTAAGAAACATTCTAAGGAACCCACATTGAGCTTCAGTTCTACACCTAGCTCAGTCAGTGGCTTGAGGAAATTGCTGTATTTGTCCACACTGACTTAATGGTTTAGATGGTTCTAAGGAAGGGGACAGCAAAAGGTAAAAAAAATAAAAAAAATTTATCATATTGCTTAAGGGAGAGTGACCTTTCAGAAAATATCATAATTCTAACAGATGAGGCAGACTTTGGCAGTCTTTAGGGAAAAAGAAATGAACTACACTATCAATCTGCTTTATAAAAGCATGGGTGAATGTAGTGATTTTGCTGAGAGGTCTTGTCAGCCTGCGATGTCGTGTTCTGGAAGTACATATGGGTCCTGGTAGGGCTAATGGGATTTGGGAAATGGTTGTTTAAGCCCTGAATAATCTCCACCTAAGTCTGTGTCTGTAAAAGCCTGCTAAGATACCTTGAATGTATTCAGCTCATTTCAGTGTTTGTCAGCACAGTACAGGAGACTGGGTGTTTAATGTGCTGCACAAAAGAAAATAACTTTAACAGATAATAGTGTTTGTCAATAATAATTCTGAGCTAAAAGGCACCTCCCAGAAGACAGCCTGGTGAATGGAGTCAAAGGCAAAGTGATCCTAAGGTTCTGGGACCAGTCACCAGAGGAGAAAGTGCTCCAGCCAAATCCTGACAGACAACTTGTTTCTTGAAAACCAGTTTTCTTTCTCGAGAAAACCAGTAGTTTTTAGCCTTTATAGCATAGGAATCAATTCTGAACTGGGTAAAAAGACAGTTTTTGTTTATTCTACCATCTTAAAATTCAAATGTAGCTGAGAAAAGAAGTGACACCAATAGTGAAAGGCTCATTTTCCTTATTATCTACCCATGTGTATTTTTTGCTACTGCCACACTTCAAAAAAGGGAATTTCTCCCCCACCTCTTCCTTCCTCAAACACATCACCTGCTCCAAGAGAGGACAGCACTGAAACACTGGGACTTTGACCAAGCTGCAGATATATGGTAGTGAAAAATGAATAAAATCTGATGATTTTGGGTAAGGTGTAATAGACTGCATTGAAATGCACACTTCCATGGCTTTGAGGTTCACTGCCAGCTGAAGATATGAACCTAAGATAAATCAAAGAAAATAATAATAATAATAGCACTAATAATAATATCTTGGTCTTACACAGTACTCTTCAGGAAAAAAAGAATAAGTTTTAAGGTGGGTCAAAAAATTTGTTTATCTACAGCAAAAGAAAGCAAATTGGAGAGACCACAATAGCACTGTAGAAATCACAATAGGAAAGATAATATCTCCTTAGGTTATTTGCTCAGCTTTAGCACAAAAGATCAGAGAAGACATGAATGGATGTTAAAGAAAAATGGATTTGGAAGAGATGTACAAGGGCTTTCTTGCACTCAGTGTAATCAGTGTTACTAATGGCTGTCCTGGCAGGTTGTTTTGAAGAAGAATTAGTCAAGAAGGTGATACTGTCCTACCTGTTAGAAGTATATTAACAAGGCTCAGGTATATTTTCTCATCTTCTGATATTATGGGATCCAGTTGAAAGTAAGAGAAATTCTAGAGGCTGGATTCTTGGTTATGTATTCCCTGTATTTGCTGTAATTGTGCACTATAAGTAATGAGTACCAGTTAGAACTTCCTGTCTGCCAAAGGGCATTCAATCTGCATCTAAACTAGCTCAAGAGAGAAACTACCGTTTAGCATCTGTGAAAATTACAGGTTTTAGAGTACATTTTTTATCTGCAAGTTTCCTACTTCAGTATATTTTCATGTGTAGTGTTCTGATTAACATTTTTGTATAAAACAAAGGAACAAGAAAAGTATTAATACTTTAATGCCTAAAATATCTTATAGCAACTGATAATGCAGTGTAGACTAATCTGTTGACCACCTAAATATGATGTTTGTTTGCTTTTTTTTTGTTTACCTTTTTATCTTCATATAATCTTCTATAGTCATATAATTTCAATAGCTGCAAAATCTGTGGTCTTCCTTTGCAGAGGCTTGAATGTTTTCTTTGGCCTTAGCCTTTGTGAAAATCAGTCTGAATCCTAGTACATATTTGGTAAAAAATAAAATATGTGGGTTGAAGTAAATATCACCTAAATAGCTATGTTACAACCACTGTTTATGTTTCTGTAATGTGGTGAGCATCATGTGGGACAGAGCTCTCTGAATCTGAGGTGATAATTGTAAATCCTTTGAAATTAATCCGTAGAACTTTTTTTTTCATTATATAGGACTTTGTACAAAGTTCTTATGAAGCAAAAAAGGTATATGTCTTAATGACAGTGTTTCTTCTTTTATGTAATCCTCCCTATAACTTGTGTGTGGAACTTCATAGGTTACAAAAGGAAAAGAGGTAGGTTAACAGGAAGGATACACTATGTTTTAACCCAACAGCCGGTTGCCAAGCACTAGACAGCCACTCGCTCACCTGTCTCCTTCTCCCCCAGTGGGACGGGGAGAAGAAATGCACAAAAGGTAAAACTCGTGGGTTAAGATGAAAGCAGTTTAATAAGACAACAAATGAAATATTAATCATACAATTACAGAACGGTAAGGGTTGGAAGGGACGTTAAAGATCATCTGGTTCCAACCCCCCTGCCATGAGCAGGGACATCTTCCTCTAGACCAGGTTGCTGAGAGCTCCATCCAACCTGGCCTTGAACACCGCCAGGGAGGAAGCATCCTCAGCTTCTCTGGGCAACCTGTTCCAGTGTTTCACCACCCTCATGGTGAAGAATTTCTTCCTAATATCTAATCTAAATCTGCCCTCTTTTAGTTTAGAGCCATTCCCCCTTGTCCTATCACTACACACCCTTGTAAAAAGTCCCTCTCCATCTTCCTGTAGGCCCCCTTCAAGTACTGGAAGACTGCTCTAAGGTCACGCCGGAGCCTTCTCTTCTCCAGGCTGAAAATACTAACAAAAATAATAATAATGAATATGCAAAACAAGCTATACACAATACAATTTTTTTTCACTGCTCAAAGACCATTTGTGTAGCCAGTCCCTGAGTAGTGATCACAAAACCCACGGATTTCTTGAATCTCATGAATATCGTGGATTTTCCCAAACTGCTGAATTTCACTGAACTCTCCAAACTCATGGAAAAGTTCAAACTCCCAGAAAAAAAAAAAAAGGAATACAGTTGAAACTCCCAGGAAAAAAAGGATTTCTGCCACCCCAGTCAATCCCCATTTATAAACTCTGCATGAAATCTGTGGTATGGAATATTTCCATTGGCCAGCTTGGGCTCGCTGTCTGGCTGTGCTCCCTCCCAGCTCCTGCTCACCTGCCCGTTAGCTGAACATGGGAGATGGGAAGAAGTCCTTTATTTCTTAGCAACAACTGAAAACATCAGTGTTCTCAACATTCTTCTTGTACTAAATCCAAAATACAGCAGCAACTGGAAGGAAAATTAACTCTATCCCAGCCAAAACCAGGACAGGGTGGGAGGCAAATTTTCTGTTTCAAGGGATTTCAATAGCCATTTCTGATGATAGCAGTAAGAAAGTTGTAGATGAAGTGCAGTAATACTTAAGGTATGGTGACTAAGGCAAGTAATTAGTTATCTTTCCAAGTTACATAAAGCACTGGAACATTCAAAGTCTGTTACAGTGTAGTGTAAAATTAATAGTTAGTTGTGCTGTTCCTTTCGTTGCTGATCCTCACCCTGTTTTTTGCAAATCTATACAAGGAACTCAACTCCATCTTAAATATCTAGATATGAACTTGTGTTAGTTGCATTCCTTCCAGACAGAAAATTTACTGTTAAAGTTGAGTCTTCTTTTCAACCTTATATTGATTTCTTTTTTCAGCTTTACACATCTGTCTTCATACAGTTAACAAAAGCATTACAATGTCTAGTCATTTTGTGGCAGATATATTTGATCAATTTTTGAGTGAAAAAGACAGTGCTTAGATATATAGCTGATATGTGATCTGATCCTTTCAATTGTAAAAGCAGATATTTAATTTGTCTGTCTATCAATATTGTGTACATATGTGTTTTCCATTTTCTGCAGATATTGAAGTGGTATTGTGTACATACGGCTATTCTGTATTGTCCTTATGGTAGGGTATATAAACATTTTCTATGTGCACTTGTAAATATATGTGCAAAATGGCATCCTTTTCAAAACTATGTTCACTTTATAACAGGAAAAATATACTTTACCTAATACATATTTTGCTCTTTCTCATCATAATAATGGAATCAGAGAATAGTTTGGGTTGGAAAGGACATTTAAAGGTCATGCAGTCCAACACCCCTGCAGTGAACAGGGACATCTTCAACTAGATCAGGATCCTCAGAGCCCTGTCCAACCTGACCTTGAATGTTTCCAGGGATGGGGCATCTACCGCTTCTCTGGGCAAGCTGTGCCAGTGTTTCACCACCTTCACTGGGAGATGAATACAAATGTGCAGGATGTTGCTTCAGTGTTGCAGTTTTTTAATACTTGCTTTTTCAAAGTACGAGCTTACTTTTCTCTGCTAAGGTCAGCCACTGGATTAGATCATGATACAGACCATGATTCTACTTATCTGTTGTTGTCTGAGCAATTTCTCATCTGGCAAACCTTCAAAAACTTGCCACATCAGGCACTGATACCAAAAAGACCAAGAATGTAAAAGTGTGTCAGTATAGCCGAAGAGTACAAAATGTCAGTGCATTAAAGTATGGAATATGTTTGAGAGGGTTTTTGCCCATTTGAATAGCAAAAAATCATTATTTGCCATGATTCTCAGCTGTCTCCAGGGCACTTAACTGTTATAAAACTTCTTTCAGTACAAAAATGAATTGTGAGAAGTCTTCATGCTGCACTGTTTGCAAATCATTCTAGCAGTAGACATTTATGTAGGACTCAGCTTTTGTTATGCAAAAGTTAACCAGACCTGTAACATTCTGTTAAGAAAAAGAAATAATTCAGACCTGCAAAAGTGAACTTAATCTCCAATTTTGGTTTCATTAAATGCAGAAATTCATTCCAATTTCCTGTTGAGTTGCTGGTCAGAAACTATGATGATGATGGCCCCATAAAGTGTGTTGGGGAATTTCACAATTTATGTAATGGGACAGAAATTTCACTTAAAAGTGAAATAAAAAGTCTTCCTTTTCTCATTTATTTTATTTGCTACTAAACCTCTCCAAGCCTAATGTTCAGTAGCTGGATGTAGATTGTTTCCATTGATTTTCATTCCAAATGCTTATGCAGCCTTCCTGGTTTCAGCTGGGATAGAGTTAATTTTCTTCCTGGTAGCTCGTGTAGTGCTCTGTTTTGCATTTGGGATGAAAACAAGGTTGATAACATACTGATGTTTTCAGTTGTTGCGAAGTAGTCAAGGACTTATCAGCTTCTCGTGCTGCCAGGTGTGTGGGAAGGACAGAGATAGGACAGCTGACCCAAACTGGCCAAAGGGGATGTACTGTAACATATGTTGTCATGTTTGGTATATATTTTGGGGGAGTTTGCTAGGGGGCAGCAATTGCTGCTCGGGGATGGGCTGGGTGTTGTTCATGAGGTGGTGAGCAACTGAATTGTGCATCACTTGTTTTCTGTATATTATTATTACTATCTCTTCCTTTGCTTTCCTGTTAAACTATCCTTATCTCAACGTATAAGCTTTTTTTTTTTTCCCCATTCCACAGAGGAGGGAGGAGGGTGAGCGAGCAGCTGCAGAGTGCTTAGTTACTTGGCTGGAGTTAAACCGTAACAGGCCTTTCTGGCACCTGAACAGGGTCCTGAAGGGTTGAGATAATGATAGATCTGACCAGAGCGCCCCACCATCATATGCCAAGTCATTGGCAGTATTGGCCTGGAAAGAAGAAGAGGCACCAACGTTGTGTCTAGAAGTAGCTGGCCACCTCCAGCAATACAAAGAAAATCACTCTTCATCCCTACAGGCCTGCATCTCAGCTCTGTAAAAACTGTCCTGGCAGGTCCAGCAACACAAAGAGGGTATGTCCAGTTCCTCACCTGTATGGACCAGTATCTCAGCTATTAGGAGTAAGTGTTCCTCTGCATGAGAGGATATAGAGGGTACACACCATGAGGCACTCTGTGGTTTTACCTGTGTGACCACGGAGAAGACATGAGGAAGTGCAATGGAAAACCTACCTCAGGTAGGTGAGTTGCAAGGAACTCACAAGGAATCACAAATGGGTGTTTTTCCAGGAAAACTGCTGCTCCAGTTTCCAGGGGGCAGTCCCCCAAACAAAGTAGCAGGGCTGATCTTACTTCTAATCCTAGGGGAGGAACTTCTGATTCATACTTACAAGAAGTGAGTAACAAGGATGGGATTCGAACTCACACATACCACATGAACCCATTCATTGGCAATGAATACTCTGACCAAGAGAAGAGAGGCCCTGCCTCCAGCAGGTGAAGGAAAGGGACAACTGGGTTTACTGGACGTTGTGGATTCAATGGCCTGGCACGTCAGACGCACGGGAGTATAAGGCTCTAGTGGACACTGGTGTGCAGCGTACCCTAATACCATCAAGTTACCAAGCGGCAGAACCCATTTCTATTTCTGAAGTAACAGGGGGATCCCAAGAGCTAGCTGTATTGGAGGCTGAAACAAGCCTAACCTGAAACAAGTGGCAAAATCACCCCTTTGTGACTAATCCTGAGGCTCCGTGCATCCTTGCCATAGACTGCCTCAGAAGAGGATATTTTCAACCTTTTCATTCTCTTAATACTTTAGAATAGTGGCTATTCAAACCTGGGAGCTTTGCCTCTACCACAGATGTAATCACTTCTACTTCTAACCACTTGCCTTTCCCCCATACCTCACGTGATTGCCCTCACAGTAAACAGAAGCTTTGTGAGATCTGATTCAACTTGGAGAGATCTCAGGTCATTTGTTATTACTTTAGCTCTTTGTTGATCAAATTTTTCCTTTAATTTCTTCTAGGCTTTCCACTTTGCTAAAACAGTGCTTCAGGAGAATATGCACACGCCACTCCTTTTATTAACCAAGAATAAAATTTAAGATACTTGCACCTTTCATGTAAGAATATCTTACCTTCTGTGTTAAAACTTTTAGAAGTACATGGACTTATTTAGTATAAGTAAGCGTAACTAATTGCTGTTATAAATAAGTAATTAAAAAAGGTTAAAATAGTAAATAAATTGTTGAATCATCTCCTCACAGAAAATAGTATTCTATTTGTGCATATTTACAATAAAAGTATTTAGATGTATATAAATAAATAGTAAAAAAAAGAGAATTATGCTAATAGTGTGTGAATGTTACTGTAGTCTAAGAAGCATACAGTAAGCTCATGGTCTTAACAGAGTTACCATATGAACAAGTGTGTGAACTGATGAATCTTGGCATGCAAATCTAGTCTTCAGAGAGCTAAGTTTTAGTTATAACAACAAAAATCTAAAACTTTGTGCCAACTTCTTCTTCAGATTGAAAAGCCTTATTTTTCTGTCTCTTACACCCATTTCATGAAAATGCTCCATGACTAACCCCTCTCTCTATTTATTCCAAGAAAAGATGAGCAGAAACACATATATATATAAGGAAGGGGGAAGTCCAGTAAGAACAATTTAATGAAGAAATTTCAAGATCATTTGTTCATTATTTATGTTGCAAAAGTGATGTTCAAAATTTGAAATTACGTTATTTTTTCAAGTCTTTCTGGAGGATGGAAGATGGTATATGTGTAAAATAAGTAAATACTTATATCTTACTTGTTCAAGAGGTATTACATTTTATGGCTATTTGTTACTGATTTCATGAGAGGCAGAAGCAGTTTTGACCTTTCATGATCATTCAGAAAGTCTTGGAAAGGAGAAAATATGTAGCATAACTTGGACTATCAATGGCATAGAGATAAATTCAAAATTGTCTGTGAAGTTCTGTAATGAAGACTGGGATGGTCAGGGTCATTCCTCTTAATGTTCAAGTTTTTTCTTTCTTAAGCTACTTGTTCCTACAGTTTACAGATTTTTGTAAGGCAGTTATCTCTTCCGTTGAAGTGTCTTTCTTCCTCACCTGGAAACATGGACTTACAAGTATTTTAAATAGCATCTCTAGAACAGAACTGTTGGATGAGATTCTGCCTGCTTCTCAAGATGCAAGTAAACTGAGTTTAATTTCCCCCCCCATCCCCACTCCCTTCTTAAACCATAGGCACCGGTTAAAAATACTTAGATCCAGTGATCTGTAATCCCTTAGAGTCTTGTGATACTCAACTTGTATATGAAGATTAAAGATTAACTTCAAAGAATAAAGGATTCATTGAGCTGAAGAATACCACTCTGAAACAGTGATTGTCATTCCTGAATTTGAAGGGAAGACTTGAGGACCACTTCCTCAAGTATTTATGCACTTTCTATTGTACTGTCAGCACAGAACTAGGTACATCCCTTTATTTTTCATCCTACACAGAAATGCGTAGGATGCTCCTGACATTTCCTGTATTCTTGGTTTAATTTTCTTTAAATAAGTTTTTGGCACTCCATAATATATGAATTTGAGTTTATTAAATATTCAAAGTGCACATGTAGACAGCAGTTGTGATTAGTTTATGGTGCTCCTGGGCAGGTGAGAGAGGCTGAGCTCTGTGGAGCTCATAGAATGTGCTGCCACATATGGAACTAAAAGGTATGTGAGTGGGTTGAAAGGTGATAAATTGCTTAGGCTTGTCCAAAGGGAAATATTTTAATGGAATTCATCATGGAAAAATGTAAGTTAGCTACCATGAAAACTGTTTGAAATCGAAAGCAATTAAGAAAAGTTATCAGACTAATTTAAAACTAAAGTAAACTTGTATCTCAAAAATGGATGATATTTTATTTATTTAGACCACAAACTTGAAACTTGACATCAAACCTGCAAATCCTTGCAGATGCTTTTGAAAATGTAGGTGATACCAAGGATAAATTATCAACCAGATCAGCACCATTATTTGTCCATTCCTAACCATATATAATTTCATCCCCATTCATATAGTGACATCTTCGCATCCTTCAGCTTCCATCAAATAAACATCTTATTTTCATCCAGTATTTCATTAGACAGATGTGGTCTGACAGGAGCAGCTAGATGTCTAATTCTAATCCCTGGCCACACAGCAAGCGATGGTCTTTCATTTTACTGTGATTTAGTAGGTTGTTAACGGCTGTAGAAGGGCACAATAAAAACATATTTTAACCATGCTAGACACTGGTAAAAAGCAAATATAACCCCCTTTAAGAAATTTAAAATATCAAGATGTTCTAGTCAACCTTAATCATTAAAAAAGCAGCAATAAAATCTTAAAATACAAGAGTTCTCCATCACTAGTATACCTATTGTTGCCAAGAAATGCAAAAAGTTACTGCACTGGGAAAGGTGAGTCTTTTTCTAAGAGGTTATCATTATAGTCTGCCTTTGGTCTGTTTATCCACATTAGTGGTGGTGCCTGGGATTCAGAGGTACTAGAGATAGTCTCACCCAACAGGACATTTTAGCTCCACTTCATCACTGTATAAATGTACTTCACTGTTATAGTAGTTAGCTCAGGTCGAGAATTAGGTTCTTTTTAAGGGAGTTGGCAACTGCTATGGACTGAAGTGCATTTCAAGTCCATTGGACAATCATAAAAAGATTTGGTTTGAAAGGGAGCGTTAGCAGTATTTTTGTCTAATGTGCTCAAAGAAATACTAGTTTCAAAGTCTGGTCAGGTTGCTCAGGGCCTTCGTCAACAGAGTTTTGAAGAGCTTTGAACGTGGAGTTACTGCAGCATCTCTGGGTAACCTGTGCCAGTCTATAACCACTCTTTTTATGAATAATTTTGTGTAGGTCCAACCAGAATTTCTCATACTGCCATGCTGCTCCTCATTTCCCTGCGCACACCAGAGAAAAAGAGAAGGATCTGGTACTATCTTCTCAGTGGTCACGCCCTTTGTAGAGTTGAAGGCTGTACTTAATTTCACCCTTAGCTTTGACTTCACTGGGGTAAACAGAACAAATTGTTTGGGAAACTTTTTTCTTAAAAAGATAAGGAACCTATATTCTTCTCTGTATAGTACCTGAATCTGGGGAACATGTAACTTCCCGTATAATATATGTAAGAGTAGATTATTTCTTTTTGCCTTTTTTGATGATCTCTTCACAGGCACACAGAGGTTACTATTTTAGTTTACAGACACACAGACATGAAGGTACTCTTCCCTTCTTGGTTAGCTTTACAGGTCAGATGTGTATCCAGTCAATTTCCAAATCAGGGAATACCTGAAATTAATCAAAATACTTATCTTCATGTGCTGCTTTTATGAGAGGATGTTTTGAGTTAATATTTGGTTGATGATAAAAAATTTATTGCTATTAAGCTCCCTCATAATTTGATCAAATCCAGAGGGACCAACAAGAACAAGAATATTTAAGCACATGCATACAGTCATCACAGTTTTGTAGTCTTGCCAATTGCAATAGTCAAATATGCAAAGAAACAAAAAATATTTTTAAAAGACATTTTTCTAAACCTGGATTTTCCTTGGGTTAATTGAACTTTCAAATTGCATATGGAGTCAGGTTTTCTCACTTTTTGTGTCATGAAAGCTATATATTTTTTAGTTTATTTATTTTTAAGGCAAAAAGAGATTCACATATTAGAAGCTGAAGACTTTAATTTGAACAACTTTGACCTAGAAAGTTACCTATAAAATTAGAGAAAAAGCAGGTACAATATTAACTCCTCAGATACGTGCAATATGATCTGAAGACCTGAAAGGGAGAGGAGAGGGCTGTATTATTTCTGTAAGAAACATAATAGTACAAATGAGTAATAACTATCAATTTCTAAATACAGATTATATTGGTTTATATTATGAAATATTTCACATATTTTTTAAAGGAATAATAATTTGACATAATTTCTTCAAAGTGGCTGAAGTGAAACCTTTCTCTTGATATTGAATTATTAGTAGCTGGAATTCTGAATAGTAAGAGTAATTCAGTTCAGATTTAATAGATATGTTTTTTACATTACACACAAATGTATGCAATTAAAAAATGCAGTACAAAGAGTAGTCTTTTTTCTTCCACCTTTTCTTTGTATTTTTTAAAGACTTTGAATTTAATGCTCACCTATTTGACCGTAAAAATATAACTGGGTTTGATGCAACTTCTTTCTACTAGTATTCATATCATATGATACAGTTACAGAATTTGTGATAGTGGATTTCATTTTCATGCTCAGGCATTTAAAGGGGAAAAAAATCAAACAACAAAAAACTCTAAAAAACAAACTACCAACAGTGGGAAGCATTATCTCTACAAGAAAATATTCTGTGTGGATTGGTGTTAGTTACTATGAGGCTTTCATTTCAATAATTATTCTTCAATCTATGAAATGTCACTATAGGTCAGAGGCAGCTATTGCTCCAAGCAGAGCAGAATTTAATAAGGAAAGATACATTAGATATGTCAAGTAGATAATGAATTGAAATAATATCATATTATGCATTGTTACAATACAAGAATCAGCTATGTGATAAACTTTTGCATACTACTCTTTTCAAGTTCACTAACTTTTGAACAACATTTTCATGTGCTATTGTTTATTGCAAAGACCTTACATGTCTGTCCTATCTAAACTATGCTCATTTAAATCTCATCCTCTTAAAGCAAGAGATATCCATGATGCATCTTTATATCCTATTTGGGGGGATATAGAAAAAGATACGTGCTGTAAGCTTGTTGTGGGTATTTGTCTAACTTTCCCTAAATCTTCATGCTTCTGTAAGGAGAGATATATCCATGTAATCAGTAATCAATCAAAATTTTTGCCAGACATTTGCTTGCCTTTGAAGAGGTAAGAAGGCTACAGAAGTACTGGATTGCGGTTGGCTTCAGTCTATGTTGTTTATAATATATAGACTCTTAAATATAAGGTCGTATTTTAATATAGAAGATTATATTGAAATTCTGACTCTATTGACTTTAGAAGAGTAAGGCTTTTATTTGCTCTCTGGTTGTTTTTCTCTATACAGATCTGGATTTGGGATCCAGTTAACATTGAAATAACATATTATAACAATAGTTTTGCTACTGTGCTCAGTGTGTCCAGGGTAAAAACTTGATGCTAGCAGGTATGGCCATCGCTTTTGGTAGGTATGAATATTTATTCTGTAGTGACCTTCAGCCACTGCCCAGGTGTTATTAGATTGGATCTTGAGTAATCTTTTACAATGAGAGTCATGAAACACTGGAAGAGGTTGCCCAGAGAGGTGACAGATGTCTCATCCCTGGAAACATTTGAGGTCAGGTTGGCCCAGGCTCTGAGTAACCTGATCTTGTTGAAGATGTCGCTGCTCGTGGCAAGGGGGCTGAACTTGATAACCTTTGAAGATCCCTTCCAACCCAAATTATTCTATGATTCTATGATTCCCATTTCAGGTTTTTAACCTCAAAAAGGATGACTTCAAGTTAAAATAGAATTGACAAGACTTGACTGAGTTGTCATGCACCAAATTCAGTAGCCATGCAAGTTTTTATGTAGTTAAGATGCTCACATATGCCAGATATCATTATGCCATCTTATTCTCTGTCCATGCCCCATTTCAGTTTGTTTCATCATGCCAGCACCTAAATTCCGTCCCAGCTGTCTGTAAAACCCATAATTATAGTCAAGGCTTGCAGTTACCACTCTTAGAACACGCAGCTTACAGAATTTTTCTTGGCGATAGACATCATAAGCAGATGACAAAGGACAATCTCTTTGCATCAGTACTAGGTAGTTTGCTACAGAGCTGGCTCATGGAACATGTTTTGTTGCACTTTATTAATTTCCTAGCATCCTTCAACAGCTAACCCAAATGAAGAGAGCTGGTATATCCTGCTCTTGGCTGAAATCACTGACCATTCTGGTCAATGTTTATTTTATTTTCAGAACCGTGTCTACTGATAAAAAGTTTTGTGCGTGCATGTGTTCTGTGGAGGGAGGTCCACACTGAGGCTTCTTTAGTGGACCTGTTTGTGAGGAGCCTCTACTGGGACTAATGGGCCGAGCTTTCTCAAAGAGGTATTTTCAAGGTGACACACCTGCTCTAAGTTGTCCCTAAGCCCAGGCCGTCAGATCCGCAGCGGTGTGATGCACCCTGAGCCCCAATAACTTTCTTCTGCATTTTGCAATTTTTCCTTATCAGGAGGATGAAAAAAAATTCTTCCTCTTCAGAAGAATTTTGCCCCTGTTCCCCATTTGTTAATAGGAAGGGACTTTAATAAAAAGCTTGGATCTATGAGTTTCAAAGGGTAAGGTGTGCTCATATACTAGGACTGTATTTTACTTCAGGTGCAACATAGGCAAGTGTACAGAAATCTCTCAGTATAGCTCAAATAGTTTTCTAGCTTATTTTTCATGTTACAGAGTTTCTCAGCGATTGCATGTTTCTGGTTCCATGAACAGTTCTAAAATCAGTGATCCAAAGTCTCTACAACTGTTTTCTATACCTATGATACTGCTACGTATCAATTTTCTAGAAAGGACCTGAACATGCTCCTGCTATGGGCAAAAAATGCAGGGTCTATCCTGGGACGCAATCAGAGGATATCTGTGGTTGAGTCTGAAGTGTCTATTTTCTCCTATTTGAGGCTTACCAATTAGAATTAGAGAAATGAGATAGGGACTGTGACATGGCTGCTATCCAAGGAGAGGTAGGACACTTATCCTGGCATCGGTCCACCTTAAAATACAGCTCTGTTGCTTGATCACACCTCAGCCATTGAAGCTCACTGACCCTAGCCTTCGCAGCCCTCTAATCTCAGAGAACTTCCTATGCATACATTGTTCTATGTCCAGGAAAACATCAGTGTGAAGTTTCTCAGCTGATATTGTAACAGTCCTGTTAGCCTGGAAAGTACTAAGCAGATTATTTCCTTTGTTCCTGGGCTTCAAATGGAGAAAGTGCTTGGAATAAATACAGTGTCTGGCCACGAACCACATTTTTTATTAGATAGGGAGTGCAGAAGCTTTAATTTACACTGCAGCTTTATATGGCTAGTCTATGCTTCCTCTGCGCTATTGTTTCCTAGGTAATCATTGATATTCAGGAAGAAGGTGAATGGATGGAGAGCAGTTGTTCATTCAAGGTGCTGTTAGAAGTGAGTGGAATGTTTGAGGCTTTGTGGCAAAACAGGGAAAAAAGATATTTGGGCCAGTTCGAGGTTTTACTCCATCTTCAGTCCCCTCAGCAATGCAAAGGGAAAACGTAGATTGTTTTTAAAGCTGAGGTGCTAGTTTGCTAAAGAACTTTTGACTCTGAGTGTCAAAAAGCTTAGTTCAGCAGAAATGCATTATGGCGAAAGTGAAGCTAATTAATTTATGTTCTTTGGCTAGTTAAGTCAGGGGACATGAATCTTAACATTAGAGTTTTACAGCACTATTGAACACAGATTGCAATCCCAAGTGTGTTTTTCTCACACAGTTGTAATTTCTGAAGTTGGAGGATGCTATTTTTCCCGGTAACACCTTTCATATCTTGAAATACTAAACAATATTGGAAGCACTAAGATGTTTTCATCTGCCTACTAGATATGAATAACATCAACTGTTTTCAAAGGGCACTTGCTGTTTAAAAAATACAAATCTAAGAAGGGGGTCATAGTCACCGTGATCTGTGTTTGGACTGATTACCAACAGTGAATGCTATATCTTTTTCCTACCCCCAAAGTTATCTATGATGCTTGAAGACTGTTGGTTAGGAAATGTCGTACAGAGGTCAAAGAGAAGGGTGCTATGTGGGTTTCTGTTGCTTCTCTTCTTGGAAGAAGAGTAGGAGACAGTCAGAACATGTTTGAAGATATTTTCCAGTGAATTGCATAAAACAAATTAAATTCTTTAAGCCCTTAATTTTGTCATGATATTGATTCTTAATAATTTCTCTCTTTTTTCTTATATGTATCTTTAAAGCCAAAAATGTTTTTTCTTCCTTTGAAATCAGAGTAGTGTATCTCTCCCCATTGTGTCCTCCCCCCTCCTCCTTTATCCATTAGTCTTCAGGGTTTTGTCTGAAATTTTAAACTCAGGAACTGTGGATTTCCCTACAGAAGGTAAGAATATTAGTTGGTTTTAACATTCTTTCATCCAAAATTATTTTATCAATATCTAAATTTCTCTTTCCTTTTAAATAAAAGATACTCTTATCTATGTTAGGCATGTTTTTTTACCAGAAAGGTATCACTCCCATTTCTCATTCATGACAATGTTCTGATTTTGCCAAAACCAATAGGGAGAAAGAGCATAACTGTAAGGAAGAAGCCACATACTTTGAATTATGTTGGAGACCAGAAGCACGGTTAATATAGACAAATTTTCGTTAAGATGAAATTTTAATTTTGGTTTTTGAATGTTTCAAAAGCAAGAAATATAAATTTTTACAATCAACCTTACTGAAAAACAAATACAATGTTTTCTACATCACCAAAGTTACCATTCTGCCTTTTTTTGTCATATAAATATGCCTTTGTGTAATCTTGCCATAAAAAAGCTGAATTGAATTCTCCTGAGTTGCTTACAAAAAACTTCCCAGGAGCAACTACTTGTGGTCTAGAAAGACATATACATTTTCTACATTACAATATAGCAACTGTAAAAATTTCTTTGGGGGGGTTGTATCTGCATAACCTGTTTGCATTACAGCAAAAGGCATTTGTGTTGTTCCACTCTAGATAACATCCATATAAAAATTTAAAAAATCTCCAGCGCTCCTTATCTCAATGCTGTTAACAGTCTGCCTTTCAAAAATAGTCAAAAATGCAACATCTGTCTCACAATGTATTTTCCAAATCATACAAAAGCAAAGTTGTTCTCAGAGATACGTAAGTGTGAAAAAAAAATGTATTTTCCTTCTATTCTACTCCTTGGTAGCATTCATTATAGAAAGGACTTTTCCTATAAAAAAATATAATTTGCTTAGCAGTTCTGGCATGACCCAAACAACCCCATTCATTTCACAGAAACAGTTTTAAAGGCTATGTTGCATTATTCATTAATGTTGTGGGTAACAACTTCAACCTCAGGACTGTTGAGCCAGCACTTTCACGAGCAGTAAATTCCCTGAGGGGAGGGAACGAGAAAAATTGTCCCTACCCTGAGGTTTGAAAAATAGTCTTCACTACAGGAAGAGTTTGCTGAGGGGTTGTGTCTAATGAGAGGAAATTCTCTGAGATGACAATCATTCTCTGGAACATTTTTGGAAACCTGAGGCTCTCTAGAAGAATATTATAAAGGATTTTTTGTTAATCCTCCCATGACATGACATGCATATGCTCAGTCCTTGGGAGCTCTTGAAAAGGGGAATTCATGCTGTGGATGTGGTATTTATATTATTTATGTCTTTTTCTACCCAATGTGCCAATGGGAGTAGAAGAAACAGAAATGTTCTCCTCCCTACAGAGGATATTGTATATGTGAACTAGAAAACTGGAACAGAACATTTGAGTGTTTAGGGAGAGGCAGTGAGGAGTCCATCTGTCTCTCTCACACCAATAGACAGGATTAAACCACTCTAAACTGTTCCGTTAAGCGGACATCTTCATATTGATTCCAGTTTTGTTGTTTATTTGTTTTGGGAGGGGCAGCAGTGGGATTTAAGCAAACACTCATCTGGCCCAGTTACTAGTCTTTAAAAATATATACTATGTTCCATCCTCCCAGTCTTGCAAATATTGTGCTCTGGAAAGGCACTAATACTGTTTTCTTCCTTGTTAATAATTTTTTTTTTTTTTACTGCATGTGGGTGATTTGGCCATAATATCCTCAGAAGTTACCTGTGTTGATATTCTTGCTCAAAATTCATAGTTATTTTGTAACAAACATAACAGATCATCCAATGGCTCCTGTGACATTTTCACTTAATATAAAAAAAAAATAATTTCAGTCACTTCAAGATTAAGGATCCATATTTCTTTTCTTGTAAGTCACTATGGTCTACAAATAATGATGATTTTGATTCTGATGTCTTTTTAAACAACATAAATGAAAACTTTTCCCTTGTAATCACAGGAAAAATCAGGATAGGAAATAGAATCAGGAATTACGTGTTTGTTTTTTGAACAGCCGTGAAACACGCAGATAGATTAACATTAATGTGTGCCTGCCTTTACTTTTTAGGAAGCATGAATTATTCAAGGAGTATCACAGCATGTATTAGTTAGAAACAATTTAAATGAAGCATTATTGGAAGTCTGTCTAGCATGCATCAGTAGTTCTAAATATTTGCAAATAAAAAACATCGGATCTTTCTGATCCTGATTTCACAATAGTTCTGCACCACCTCTAAGCTTCCAACCATACAGATTGGGATGGACCTCAGGATATCATCAGGTTCAACATCCTGCTGAAAGAAGGATCAACATTAAACGTATTAACTCGTGTAATACTGAAGACTGGATGTTATGAAACACTAAATTATATGTCACTGGGAAATAAAAGAGTTCAAATGGGCCCTTCTGCTGATGTGTGACATGTAGAACTATCTGCAGGTCCTAAACTCAGCAGCATAAGATGTGCTGTGAAGGCAAATGCTGCACAAATGCAGGTGGTATTGCTGCCAGCAAGTGAACATCTTCAGCAAAAGATACAAAGTTTCTGTTATTTCCATTCTTCAATTTAAGAATGGGGAATAAAATCAGAAGATGATATGACTGGCATTTTGAAAAACTAAGCGGATGATTTAGTTGACTGGAATGTGACAGTATCTCTAATGCCTATGGAGCAGTGTGCCAACTTTTATAGCTCAGGTGAACTTCTCCCTAAAACACAGGCCATAATAGCTGTGGTACATCACAGAACACACAAGGTTGACTAAAGCTTAGTGAAATTGTCTGGGAGAAGGAATAAAGACAGTAAAGTAGGAGCAGCTTCAACAGTGGGAAAACAAAACAAACTGGGATAAAAGCAGAGTTTATTTTAGTAATGAAGTGAAAACATTTCTGTGGAGAATACAGAAATTACCCAGGAATTTGAAAATAAGGTTGACTCTAGGTCTTTACATTTGGAATTTATTTATTTTTTTATTGAATAGGTTGAAAAACTACTTGCTTTTTGTGTATAGATATTTACATATGGGAAATGTGGTAATAATTTTGGCCCTTTATCTTTCCAACAGTCATAAAAAAAAAAACAGTGTTTGGAAGTTTAGCTCTCATACCAAGTTTGACTTTGCTGATTTTTTAGGAACAGAAGTGATTAAGAATTTAAGAATGACAAATTTAAAAGAATTTTAATTAAATTCCTAGGCATTGAATATAAACAGGAGACAAAGAATGGCCTGTAAACAATACTTTCCAAATACCTGCAAAATAAACAGGAAAAAATCTTTTTAGTAAATGAAGTCCATATGAAACAGACACAGGTAGTCAACAATTTAAATAAGACCTATTCCTCTGTTCTAGAACATAAATTCCAAAGAAGTCCTTCAGGTTTGTGCAATGGGACCTTCCGCAGGAATTTTAATTCAGCACAAGAAGAATCCTGGCCCTTCTTTTGTTGGTGATATTGCAAAGATACTGAAAAATGTTACTTTATCTATAAATGTTAACCAAAATGCCTAAATCTGCTATATTGTAGTCAAAGTACCAAGATAATCCACCAAAAATGGGAAATCTCTTAAAAGAATTATTCTTTTTTTTTAGTTACTGTAACTGACTTAGCTGATATACTTGAAAATTTTCCTGAGATTTACCTCTGTAATAAAGCAGTCCAGAAGTTCATAGAGCTATAGCTTTATTCTGTTTGCAGAACAAATATTATTTCCTGAGTAAAAGAATATTCAGTTTACTCTAATCCATAAATATCATGTGTCCCCATAGTTTTAAGTGAAAGCTATGCATATCAAGTCAGATTTTAGAACTCTTACACTTCTGATGCATAGTTTGATGGTTCTTCCTCACTCATTCCTTTGCATTCCGTACTGCTTCAGTGCTAGAAAGTGAGAGCTGAAAACCCGGGGAGGTTTCTGTGCTTTGAGTCCTCACCGCTTCTCAGATTTTTAGAGGC
The DNA here is from genome assembly GCF_030867145.1 of Opisthocomus hoazin. Taxonomy (NCBI): domain Eukaryota; kingdom Metazoa; phylum Chordata; class Aves; order Opisthocomiformes; family Opisthocomidae; genus Opisthocomus; species Opisthocomus hoazin. The sequence continues at coordinate 41,142,452 of NC_134420.1, read as the reverse complement.
AAGACGTAAGGTAAAGATTTTCCACCAATGAAAACTTGAAGCTGTTTTCTGCGGATGCCATGTCATCAGTCTGATGGAGAATCTATTGTGCAGATAGAAACTGAACTGAATTTAGAGTCTAGAAGGTGGCCATGACACCCCACCAAGTTTGCACAAAAGGAGTATGAACTGCAGGGTTTTTTTGTTTATTTTTGATTTGGAAGGATTGTGTGCTTAGTATAAAAACAAACAGACAAACAAACAAAGAAAATAACACCAGGAAAAAAGCCCCTGCACAGCATTCTTTTTTGAGCATGGGAAACTGGATGTCAGTTAAAGATATGCAAGACATAGTCAGCTAATGCTGGCACTGCGGTAACTAACTAAAGCAAATCCACTTGCCTTGGGTTATTCTAGACTTGTTTGGCCGCTCTATTAGGCTCAACTCAGTAGCCACCTCTCAGCTTCTCCATTTCACTGCCTTTTTCTAAATTGTTCAACAACTATTTTAGTGCTGTTTGTTCCTGCTTTCCTCTTTCCCACTGTGCTATGGAGGTGGATGCCTCGTCTCATCCTGACTGTTCCTCTTTCCCACTTCTCAGTGATTATGTGGAGAGAATGACCACATATTGAGAAGCAGCTAGTATTTCGTGTCGGTTTAGGGCCTGTCATAGAACGTGAACACTCTGCCAGACTGTAATCGATGGCCTTGCTGGACTTGTCGAATGCAAGACAAAAGACAAACGGACTGAGGTTGTCAAGAGCTGAAGAGCTAACGAAGTAAATAACTGGTGCTTATCTTATCAGACAAAAGTAAGGGGGGGATAGCCCATCACTGTAAACTCAGTGATCTGTGGGGCGCCGCGGAGGCTGCGCAGCCAGAGATTGCTTCAGAGATTGCTTTGGACAAAGCACAGATGGCCCCCAAATGCACATACCAAGATGCCCGCTCCGAAGGCGTGTCACACTGCTGAGTCCCGCTTCTGACGACACGACATTCCATGCCAAGAGCCAATCGATACACAATAATTGACTTAGTCCCACCTCGCAAAAAGATTTCCAAACATATAAAAATTGGCACTTGAAAACTCTCTTTGGGAGGAGGAGCCAAGCGAGAACTTCACCTGACGGATGGGTCGACAGGCCTGAATCTCTCTTCCCCCCCCAAGAAGGGACGCCTTTTTGGTAAGAGTCGCACCTCTGACTTTGTCAGACGTATCCCCGGGAACACATTGTTAACTAAAGCGCTAAACCATTACTTTGAGCTCAACTTTTGTAGACAGTGAATTTATCAACGGCAATTCCGAATCTGTGATAACTGTCGCTTGAATAAATTACCTATTGTTTCAACTTTGCGAAACTGTTTCAGTGAAAGTCCTTGGAAGGGCTCTGGCAGGCTAGTTGAATATCAGACTCCCCTTACCCCCCCCTTTAACGCGACAGTAAAAAATTGGCATAGTCGGCAGGATTGCCATGGATAAACTGCTACAAAAATATAAGTGTGCACCTTCACAAGCAGGTATTGAATGGGCCCAGAAATTCTGGAAAGATGAGGATAAAGTGGTAGAACGTATAAAACAGTGTTTAAGTGAGCAAAAGATCAAAGGCACTAAAGGCAAAAAATTTATTTGTGCTGTATTAGGGGCTTGCCTATCTTGCGCACAGAAAGAAATTAAAGAGTCCCCACCACCTGAAAAAATTGCAGATGTAGAATATGCTGCACTAAAATCAGAAAATGAAGTGTTAAAAACTTCACTGACTTTTGAAAAGGAAAGTGCAAAGAAATTTGAGACACAAATCGACACCCTAAAAGGTGAAATCGGTTACCTTAAATCGCAATTGTTTTGGGCCAATAGGCGAGAAAAACATTAAGAAGAAAAATTAAATCTCTCATTAAACCCGTTACCGTCCTCAGTCTCAGCTAAACAAGTCCGCAAATTAACACAATATGCGGATCCCGAGACGTGGGATGGAGACATCTGGGACAGGGATGATAATGGTGAACTGGAGGAAAATTCTGATTATGATTTGGCCCCAGAACCTATACCTATTCGACCATTGATTAAAACAGAAACCACCGATGAGGGTGGAGAACAGGCTCGTACTAGTGTACGAACCACTCCATGGTCTCCTGCTGAATTGGCAAAATTGCAGGAAAAATATTCCAGGCGTCCGGAGGAATCCGAGACGGAATATGTGTGTCGAGTCTCCCTTACCGGGGGAGATCGAATCCTCTTAAATGAGGAAGAAGCAGGAGGCTACTGGGGTCCTGGAGTATTCCTAACTACCACTCCAGGTAATCATAATTATTCATTAACTATGCGAGCTGCTTATTGGGCTGGTGGCATAGACCCACATGACAGAGGAGAACCTTCTGTTATAAAAACCTCAGGGTTCTCCGATTTGGTGACCTCTGTGCAAAAGGCTGCCTGCATACAAGCAATGCATGAGCGGGATGTGTTAATAAGATCCCCAATGTTAGCCCCTATAGATCCGGCAAGATTAACTCCACTGATCCGAGGCCTCCCAGACAGTTTAAAAACATATGTGGCCAACATACAAGATCGACTTCAAGTCGCTCGCCCCAGACAAGGCCGACGCCCACGTCGAGGGCAGGATCAGGATCAGGACCAAAATCAAAATCTAGTAATCACTTGGAGTGAATTTGTACAAGATATAGTAAACTACGGGCGCAGGATGGGATGGATCAGATCCTCACAGTTATCTGATCCACCACCTCGGCGGCTTCACCAGATTCACAGCCCTAAGGCTAAGCCCGAATGCAAATTAAAATTTGATACGGAGCGTAACGAGCTCTGGCGTAAAGCTCGAGCTATTGGGGTGCCACGGCATCTACTGATTGGTATATCCACGACTGACCTAAAAATTCTGGTACAGTCGTTAAGCCATAAGCTTAATTCAGCAAAGACAGGTCAGCCGGCAGAAAACAAAGCAACTTTTAACACTGCACCCCCCGCCCCACAGCAGGAGCTAATTGATCTGACAGACCCTCAGGCAAAAAACGCCTATCCGCGGGGAGGGCTGTGAGCCTCCTTCCTCGGCGGGTACTAGCTATACAGTGGCTCTCCGATACACCTCCCGAACCTGCCATTGCCATCCCGGTGGGACCAAAGAAAGTTTTTGTAAATTTTCTCATTGATACTGGTGCTCAAATTTCGGTAATCACCAAGGAGACTGCAACATGTTTAAACGTAAAACCTGGTCGCCGTAAAGTAAAATTTACAGGCATTGATGGAGTCATAAGGAAATGCCCTACAGCAAAAATGACCCTGTGGCTCCCGGGCGAACCAAGATTAACCCGCACTGAAGTATTGGTTGGTGCTGCTAACACTAATATTTTGGGATTTGATTTGTTGTATGGCAGAGTGTGGAAACTCCCTGATGGTTCAATTTGGAGTTTTGCTGGGCAAGAAATTAAACAGAATGAGCCTAAAAAAATTAATTTATTAGAAATGTCCATATCTTTACCACCATCAAAAATTACAAACACAAAACAGTACACCTTACCAGCAGCTGCGCAATCGGGTATTGACGGGGTGGTAAAAGACTTAGAAAACCGAGGCATCATCACTCGTACACACTCACCCTATAATTCCCCTGTCTGGCCAGTAAAAAAACCAAACGGGCAGTGGAGACTCACGATTGATTACAGGCGATTAAATGCCAACACTGCACCTTTAACTGCAGCTGTACCGAACATTGCAGAATTAGTAACTCAGATACAGGGAGCATCTCACACATGGATGGCAACTTTAGATGTAAAAGAAATGTTTTTTATGGTTCCACTCCAGGAACATGATAAGGCCCAATTTGCTTTTACCTGGAAAGGGATACAATACACCTTTAACAGGCTGCCTCAGGGATATAAACATTCCCCCACCATTGCTCACAATGCTTTAGCTAAAACACTGAGTGGAATTCCTATTCCATCAGACGTTACTATATATCAATATATAGACGATCTTTTGATTGGAGGGGAACAATTTGACACTGTTAAACGGGCTATGGATGATGTGACATTGCAATTAACAACCTTGGGTCTGGAAATTCCCCCATCCAAGTGTCAGGGACTTGCACAGGAAGTTAAATTCCTAGGGGTCTGGTGGATCAAAGGAGCCTTATCTATCCCTCCTGACACACTGGAGAAAATAGAACAGGGACAGGATCCCTCTAATGTTAAGGAATTGCAACAAGTTTTAGGAACTTTAGTATACTGGCGTAAACATGTCCCTGGATTTTCTATCATTGCTGGACTCCTTTACAATTTGTTGCGAAAAAAGAAATCATGGGAGTGGACAAATCAACATTCTAATGCCCTGGAGACACTGGTAAAAGAATTGAGACTCTTTCAGCAGCTAGGTCCTGTACATCCCTCTGATCCAATTCATGTGGAATGGGGATTTAGTGAACACGGTTCTCACTGTAATGTTTGGCAAAAAGGACCTGAAGGGCCTGAGCATCCACTTGAGTTCAGTTCAAAGTCCTTTAATGATACTGAATCGCGATACTCAGATCTGGAAAAGGGACTATTGTCTTTGGTACGAGCTGTAAAGCGAGTGGAACAAATAAGAAAAAAACAGAGTGTAATCATTCGGGGACCTTTCCGCCTCCTAGACACAATTTGTAAAGGGACGGTGCCGCCTGCTGGCATTGCCCAAAAGCCCACGGTCCATAAGTGGTATGCCTATCTGGAAAGCATCCATGACATTATGCCTGTTACAGAGGGCAGCACTAAAGTGTCTAAACTGCAAAAAGATATAGATAATACTTCACTGTTCCAAACTCCTCCAAGCAAACCATCTCCAATTCGGGAGGCAGCTCCTCTAACAGAAACCAGCAACCTCGAAGGGGTATGGTTCACTGATGCGTCATCCTACAGGCGAAATAATGAGTGGAATTATAATGCAGTGGCACTGGAAGTAGCCACGGGAGAACGGGTCAGCGAAACAGGTAAAGGAAGTGCACAAGTGGAGGAGCTTAGGGCAGTTTTATTAGCTGCACAACACGGTGCTGACTATATTTACACTGACTCATATGCTGTTTTTAAAGGAGCTACCGAGTGGGTGAGCCACTGGGCAGCCAACGACTGGCAGGTAAATAGAGTCCCAGTCTGGCAAACTGACAGCTGGAAACAATTGCTAAAAATAGGAGAACAAAGGATACTGCACATTGGTTGGGTGAAAGGGCATGATCGATCAGCCTCTATTGCTGCCCAGTTCAATCAACAAGTTGATAGCCTCACACGGCTACACAAAATTGATATTGTAAGTGATGAATTAGAATGGGAACGTTTACTTGAATGGTTACATGTAAAACGAGGGCACACTGGCCGAGCTGATTTGTATCGGGAAGGCATAGCCCGAGGATGGCCTGTGTCAACAAAATTGTGTGAACAAGTGGTCACTGCCTGTTCACAGTGTCGCCTGCGACTTAACAAAGATCATCCAAGTAAGGCACCTCCCATGCACATCCGAGATAAAAAAACACTGTGGCACACCTGGCAAATTGATTACATAGGTCCATTGAGACCCTCAGGGGGTAAAAAAAAAAATATATTAGTAGGGGTGGGAGTTGTTTCAGGAATTACCATGGCAACAGCTGTCCCGGCTGCAACTGGAGATAACACAGTTTACAGCCTGAAGGAATGGTTCAGCACCCTCCCCCTTCCTGAGGAGATTCAAAGTGACAACGGATCACACTTTACAACTACAGTGGTACAAGACTGGGCAAAAGAAGAAGGAATTCGGTGGGTATTCCATACTCCGTACTACCTCCAAGCAAATGGTATTGTTGAGAGAACAAACGGGTTAGTTAAGCGATTTGCTAAAACCCACGAATCTGAGTGGCATCTGCGATTATCCAATGCCATCTATCAATTAAATAATAGATGGGCTGGAGACGGCTGTCCCAAAATGAAAGCATTCTCTGCTCCTGCCACAACTCTGGTGCCAAAGGCACATGTAAAACCAGAACACCCTACTAGCTTTTACGCAGGCCAGCCAGTGCTGGTTAAAATGCCTCAGATTGGAACAGTGGCACTAGTATTAACAAAACCAAAAAATCTTTACACTTGGGAAGCGAAAGATAGCTCTGGAAAACTGCATCGAATCAGTGCTAGATGGATAGTACCTACCTTTTAACCTATTATATGTGGGTTTCAATGACAACCGAGCATTTTCCTTTCTTTTCTGTTTACAGGTATTTTCCAAACGCTGGGAAACTACGCCTGAAAACACAGACTGTCACGTGTCAAAACAGACTGCCATCAAGGACTGCTAATTTATACTTCTAGTCCTAATCTGTGGAATCATCTGTGAACCAAAGTTTCCAGAAGGTCGAAACAATCTGACAAAAAGGACAATAGTGATTTAATTTTGATAGGAATACTGATTTCTAATTTTACTTGTATATTATGTGACCTTTTACCTTTTTGCTTTATTGTTTAGGTTATTGTTTTTATAATGCAAAATAGCTTTATTTTGTTGTGGTTTTGATAGTTATAATTTACTATAGAATTGTCAATATGAATCTTCTATCATGCATTGGCAGTGGTAGAAAAATATGTGTAAGTTTAACATGTGTTTACATATTGGGTGTAATAATTGTGCATGTGTTCCATAGAGATTATAATCAAAAAACAAAAAAGTCTTTGGGTATGATAGAGGAAAACACAGCCTTTAAGTTATTACAAGAATTTCTTAGAATGATGAATTGGACTCAGGGAACCACTTGTCTTATGTTGCCAACGACCCCTGCAGAGGGACTCCCTTTTATGGTTATTCCCCTTGACTTAAAAGGAGCACTGCTGGATTTATGGGAAATGAAAGACAATACCATCTCCATACCATGGGGAAGTGGAATTACCTACAAACATTATACTTATCCTTCAAATCTTAACTATACCAACATACGGTCTAATTCTAACTGCACTCGAGAGCTTGACAAAAATTTCCTGAATTTAAACAACAAGATAAAATTGTCTATCAACTGCACGGAGGCACCCTGGCTTGACCAGCCTCCTCGACCATTCTGGGGTGTACCTATTACCTTTAAATACAGTATCCCAGTACAAGCTGAATGGTGTATTGAATTTCCCTCAAACTATGGATCTAAGTGTAGTCCACAATCTAATGACGTACCTTGTATGTGGACTATTGCTGATCATAGAACTCGTTTTACACAATGGGGAGAAAAGCCTCCAATTACCACGCCTCTAGGGCCAGTCCAATTATGGAATTGTACTAACAAGATAACTTGTTCTAATATTGATGACTACCCATGGGTATGGATGGTTGCAGACCTTTACCATGCTTTAAGAAGTGTATGTTTATGTCGGACTGAGGTTGTCAAGAGCTGAAGAGCTAACGAAGTAAATAACTGGTGCTTATCTTATCAGACAAAAGTAAGGGGGGATAGCCCATCACTGTAAACTCAGTGATCTGTGGGGCGCCGCGGAGGCTGCGCAGCCAGAGATTGCTTCAGAGATTGCTTTGGACAAAGCACAGATGGCCCCGGAATGCACATACCAAGATGCCCGCTCCGAAGGCGTGTCACACTGCTGAGTCCCGCTTCTGACGACACGACATTCCATGCCAAGAGCCAATCGATACACAATAATTGACTTAGTCCCACCTCGCAAAAAGATTTCCAAACTTATAAAAATTGGCACTTGAAAACTCTCTTTGGGAGGAGGAGCCAAGCGAGAACTTCACCTGACGGATGGGTCGACGGGCCTGAACCTCTCTTCCCCCCCCAAGAAGGGACGCCTTTTTGGTAAGAGTCGCGCCTCTGACTTTGTCAGACGTATCCCCGGGAACACATTGTTAACTAAAGCGCTAAACTATTACTTTGAGCTCAACTTTTGTAGACAGTGAATTTATCAACGGCAATTCCGAATCCGTGATAACTGTCGCTTGAATAAATTACCTATTGTTTCAACTTTGTGAAACTGTTTCAGTGAAAGTCCTTGGAAGGGCTCTGGCAGGCTAGTTGAATATCAGACTCCCCTTACCCCCCCCTTTAACGCGACACAGACAGAAAAGCCCAGTCCAGACCCTATCCTCTCAATTTCAGTGCAAATTCAGGACAAACGCTGCAAACCTACCTGTGAAAGATCTCTTCCTTCCACACAAAAATTTGAGAAGTTTTGCGGGCAGCTTCCCCTTTCCTTTGAACGAATTAATATTAATAATATGTTAATTCTGGCTGATTTTTAAAATGAAATCTTGGTCATCCATTAGGTTGCAGAGATTGTTTTGATATCACAATTTATCTTGGAACACTAAAATCAATGAAATGTAAAGCTTTTTGTATTGGAAGGTGCTGCCTCCTACTTTAATCCTAAATTTTAATTTCAAAGTGTCATTCCAACAATTTCTAAGACAGATGACCCTTACAAGCATTCTTCCCACTCTTTCAGATTATTGAAGATCATTTTGTGGGTGTTTACCCCTCTTTATGATTCAATCAAGTTGTTTGGTTGCCGTGACTTTTTTCTTTTCATCTTTCCTCAGAGTTTTACGAATGCAAACTCCCTGTACGTACTAATCATTACTAAGATAATTTGTCCAACACTACCTTAAAGGAATGGACATCTCTTATGAATATATTCTCTCTTCTACAGGTAATGATGTCTTAGAGCTAGATTCAGTAGTATCTGCCTGAACCAAATTTACTGTTGCTTCTTGGTACTATTATGATGTGGATAAACAGGAAGGCAAAAACCGAGGTTGTAATAAAGTGTTGAGCTCACTGATACTCACTGAATATTTAAAACATAAGGATGCAACTTAGATGATTCATTTCACATGTATGTGGGTGGTGGGATTCTTGTGCTTATTATAACAATCTAGGAAAGAACTACTGAGTTTCAAGCTGGCCAGAACAGAATAACTACCAAAAAAATGCAAAATATAGATAGAAAAGTGACAAACAGGATCTATCCTTTCTCTTTCAGAAGTAGTAAATACTTTCAAAATCAGATGAAGTCTGCTTTATGGAGATAAATTATCAACCAGTCTAATATTTTTACTTACAGAAATACAGTCATCTACAGTGTAAGACCTTACTGCCATGAAGTCTAATAACACTCTGAAAGGAAAAAGTTTTACATAATGTTGCCTGAAGTCTGGTGTTCCTTCAAACAGCTAAGGAATAGAAACAGTCTGCTTCTATAGGACTATGATGTTTTTTTATAGCCTAATCCTTATCGGAATTTGTTTCGCTCTCTACTGGAAAGTAGAGTGGAATTTAACCTATAAAAATAAAACCAACTAATCTAACTGCAGATATGGAATCTGCATCCGCATATGTACCTTGACTTTTGTTGTGGGTTAGCCCCGTCCAGCAGCTCAGCCCCACACAGCCACTAGTTCACTCCCCCACAGTGGGATGGGGGAGAGAACTGGAAGGGTAAAAGGAAGATGACACATGGGTTGGGATAAAGACAGTTTAATAGAGGAAGCAAAAGCTCAGTGTGGAAATAAAGCAAAACAAAGAATTCTTTCACTGCTTCCCATCGATAGGCAGGTGTTTAGTCAGCTCCAGGAAAGCAGGGCTTCATCACATGTAATGGTTACTCAGGACAACAAAAGCCATCACTCCTAAAATCTCCCCTTTCTCCTTCCTCCCCCAGCTTTGCCACTGCTGAGCATGGCATCAGACGGTGTGGGATATCTGTCTGGTCAGCTGGTGTCAGCTGTCCTGGCTGTGTCCCCTCCTCACTTCTTGTGTACTGCTAGCCTACTCACTGGCAGGGCACTGTGAGAAACAGAGAAGGCCTTGATGGTATACAAACACCGCTCAGCAACAGCAAAAACAGCCCTGTGCTATCAACACTGTTTCCAGTACATATCCAAAACACAGCACCATACGAGTCGCTATGAGGAAAATTAACTCCGTCTTGGCCAAAAACAGTACAATTTTACATGAAAAGAAAACAAAATTGTGCATTGGTATGATGATAACTTTAAAAATGGATTCTAAAACATGGTCATAATGTGTGATCCATTTGTTATGCAACTGCCATTTCATCTCAGGTGAATGAACACACCTGCTAACTTCCCAGACCACACGGTAGGAAGTTTAGGTTCCTAAATGCAAAACCAGTAAAGTGAAACCAAAAAGACAAGTAGATATCCCTTTTCTTGTGCACCTACAGTAAAATGGAAATCATAGCTAATGACCTGAATCCAAAGCCCAGCCTTGTTTTATGGAATGCTCGGTCTTTGTTAAGCAAAGCTGTTTGGGCAAAAGAGCATACTATTGACTTCAAAATTGGTTTTGTGGGGTTTTTTTGGTACATACAAAAGTTAGCTTACATATCACAAGCTTTTGCTGGATTGGATTTTTGTTGTTGTTTTTTTCCTGCAGTCTAGCCAGTGTTTTCTGTGATAGAGTTAAGATTCAACAGATTTGGGTCTGTTCCACCAAATCAGTTGCGTTCATATCTATTGGTTTGGACTAAGCCTGTCTGTTTATCTGTAGCTACTTGTTTATTTGCTGTTATTAAGAAAAACCTGAAATAAATGAAAGAGAAAACTTGTGAAATACAGTAGCACAAAACATTTGATATGTTTTCTAGTTCATTCAACAATTTATATTTCAGGCCTTTCATTGTAATTATTATAATGATCATTAATCACCAACTGCCAGATCAAATTGAAACACCGAACAACGAAAAGGTCAAAGCAATGGAAAATATTGTGATCTTTTGGAGACAATATGTGGTGTTAACATTCTACTGCCTTACTCTTGTGACTAAAACAGAAAATGGCAAAAGACTAATCTTCTTTTCTTATGAGGATCATTATGGGAAACATACCAGACAAATTAATTCGTTCTTGTTGTGGTCATAACACTAACAATATTGTATGTCATAGTTGCAGAACCTCAGCTTGACTCATAGAGCATGATATGAAATAAAGCTAAGAAATCCGGTTGACTTTAAAAAATACTTTAAAGAAATATTTTTAAAAGTGTTAATAATTTTAAGCAGTAAAGTTAGATTGGTCCAAACTGTCCAACACTGATGGTGTTTTGTTTTTTGTGGAACTGTTGCTAAAGTCAGAAAGAAGGAGGTGTTGTAAGTTCCTTGAACCCTGAGGTTCCTCAAAAACTTAGTACCAGGTATTCAACTCAGCAATAACGTTGCTATTAGGTCTCTAACTTGTGGTCCAGAAATTCAATCTGGATCATGGTATCCTCACTACAAATGTGCTTCACCAACGCACAATCTCATTAAGCCAAATTCACGTGTAACAGTAGAAGAGGAAAATGCTGAACAAATCAATATCAAACACTAGTTTATTAATCCATACCCTGACAGAAGGTAAAGGGGTACTACATTAGACGTGGTAACATTTAGCACCTGAAAGATAGTTACCCAAAATAGTACACATCATTACAAAAAGGGGGATTCCCCCCACACACACACCTACCTGCCAAAAATATCCACTAATCTCAGAAAGTAAGGAGGAGAAAGTAAGTGAAGAGGCTGAGTTCATGTCTTTCTCTTCCAAGGAAAAAGAAAAATTAACGCCTAGGTCTTGAATGCTGGAAGTTCTGCTAGAAATTGGAGCTTCTTTATAGCAACCATCTAGTACCAGTTTGGTACAAACATGGAGATGCAATACACCAGTTTCAGCACATGTTGCCTGTCCATATCTATGCTGATACTGAATTGCCTGCAAAACCAACAGGTCTCATTGTATCCTAGGTAAAAAGAGAGAGAACTGTAGCTGGGAAGGTATTTCATGTTTTTGTCTGCATTTTTCAATCTGGACAAAATGTCATATGTAAGTATTTACTGTTCTTGGACTGAAGTTTGTATACACTTGAAATGGATTGAAATGCTTGTAGAAAACACAGTGTCATCTAACCACCTTTTTTTAATGAGACCAGGCCTAGCACTTCACTGTCCTAGTTTGAATGTCTTAACATTTAAAACTAATTATACTTATCTGATACATGGGAAGGTCAAATATCTTGCTACTAGAGCCCCAAAGCTAGTAGAGTTTGGTAATCTTTATTAATTGTCTGTCCCAAAAGACTTGGGACCAAAAGTAGAAAGTTAACAAACACACACATTTTTTATCTTGTTGAATGTGTGAAAACATGACTTCTATAGCGTTGTTATACATACAGAACACATCATCTTCAAAAAACAGCTCCACTCATCCTGTTCCTCTTCATGTTGTACTGTGAATATTCATATTGTGAGAAGTGGATCTCACAATGTGTTCTATAAACTCGGAGAAACATTTGAAAAGTCATGCTTACAAAACCCCACTGTAGTAATATATAGCTCAAATACATCTATTTTATCTAAAAAGCCCACAAAAATAGCAAAGTTTTTGATAAATTTAATGTTTATTGTAAAGAAAGAGACATCCCTTGCATGTGACTTTTTATACCTAAGACAAGAAAGTGTAATTTCAGTATAAAACGTATAAACAGTTTTGAAGTTCAGCCATAGTGAATGTTTAAATTCCCCATAATAAAACCTGGATATATTGTTTTATTGTATTAATTTCTGTAAAGTACAATCTTTAAAACAAGTAGAAAAATTCTATGTATGGGACACTTTATGAGCAAGATCTGCAAGCTGACCTGATTGATTTAGAGTTGTTACCTGTAAGTCTTGACAGTATGTGAAAGAGCAATGGGAAGGCTAAAAGCTCTATGACAGCTGTGTGTATAAGCATATAAGGGAAATTCTTACATCTGAGGTACAAGCCACAACAGTTGCAAGAGATGCCACAAATATAACACACCAGTTGTATTCTGGCTTTACAGGTAATCTGTGGCCTGTAGAAATATTATCAATTCATCCTTCATCTCTGTTGAGCAACTTATTTTGGCTGCATAGCGGGGAAAGGATTTGGCCGTCCAAGTCCAAATAACTTCAGTTATAGTGCCGCTACTAATTTTCATCCAGCTCAAAAAAATGTATAATTACACTATTCTTCCCATTTAGACTAATCTGCTTTAATATGCAAAAGCCGAACACAATAAAAACACCCCATCACTTCCCGCACTTGCAGTGAAGTCCAATAACATGCGTTACAACAGGTAGTAATCAGCACATTGCTTCAGGCAGTGATCTGCTTTTCTTGGTTATAGATCACATTTTCATATTACTTTTACTGGAGTGTTTTAATTGGTGTTGCTGTAGTCCTTTTAACAGGATTTGATTGTTCAAATATGGAAAAGATGTCTTCACGTTGTCGGGCAGTGTGAAAGGATTACTCTTCACCTTGCAGCCTGCTAAGCAATGAAATGGGAGACAAATAAAACAGCTTGAACCAGATTACTTCTGCTCTTAATACCAAAGGTCAATTAGCTGTATCATTCACCTGCAGATAGTTCTGTTCTTTGGCACAATCAGTAAATGCCTTTTTCCAGGACAGCTGTTAGGAATAACCACCTCCAATTTTAGGCTTAGGTATTGTAGTTATTGCAAAGGATTAATTTGACTCCTTTTTGGAGTTTTAGCAGAAAGAAAGGATTTTTACACCAAATTCTGTGGAGGTTTTCTGCATTTCATGTACCAGCCCTCTGTATTTTTTGTCTCCCTGGTAATAAAAAACACTATACTGTTTTTCTTCTTTACAAAACCTGAATACCAAATGTATTCATTTGCATGAGGAAGACCGTTTCAACAGCAATAAGTCTAAGTGTCCTTGGAGAGAAGGGCCTTATTCAGCATTCAGCAGAGGAACTTGAACTGACTGAATCTGTCTCATTATATAGGCCATATGCAGTAAGCCACAGTGCCGAACAGCTGCTGGTGTTAGGATTAAGGGGAAAATATTTAATTTGATGCAGAAGCACGTATGTCATGATTTCTGCAGTAGCTTCTACCTGCTCCCGAGGGTGCATGCTAGATATATGGCATAACACTGAAATCATTTAATTGTGTCAATAAAATGTGGTGATATTTGTTTAAAATAAAAAATAGTTTTGCAATAAAATTGGTCAGTCAATGGTTACTTCATTGTCACTGTGCCTGGTAGATACAAAGACAAAAAGATTTTGTTTAATTCTGGGGGAAGGTGGAGAATTCTGGTGAGACTAGAGCAAATTTAGGATATAAACTTGAATTAGTCTTTCTGTTTAGTAAATCAATAAAAGAACAGGGAAGTGTGAAGAATAACCCGGATCATCTGTCAAAATGGGTTTGTGCTCCTATTCTCACTGCCTTGTAAACAAGTGCCTTTAGCATTCCAGCGCCCAGAAGCATACAAGACAAAAGGACAGAAACAGTGCTCAGTTTGCAGATGTACTGCCAATAACAAAACAAGGGAAGATGAGAATTGAGCAAGCTGCTTCCCAGAATCTTTAAACTAGATCCTTCTAAAATTCCCAGGTGACAGAGCATGTATGTGAAGATAAATCTTTGCTATCTGCAGTAGAGTGTATTTTATGTAGAATGCTAATAAAATGACGTAAGGAAGAAGGTATATCAGATTTGAAAAAGGCGGCAAATAAACTCAGGTAAGAAAACATAATTATGTCAATAATGGAAGGTATCTAGGAATTTTGCTTCTCTCTGTGAGGAACCAGATCAGGAATCACAGATGTAGCACTGTGACAAAATCTGAATCTGATCACAATACTGAATTAGTGGATTTGTACTCTTTCCAAATCCATAAGTGATGAGTTGCAATTAGTTAGATAAAGTGGATTCTGAAAAAGCAATTAATCTACTGAAACAACCCAAATTACTATTGCATTTTACTCCTTTGGGTGTAAATTGTGCACTAGTTCTTCCCTTCCAAGCAATGCAGTAGCAGTAAAATAAACTGTAACAAGGTTGAGAAAAAGCTTATAAGAGCAAAGGGAACAGCAAGTGCTACGCTGATAGGAAAGAAAATGTTGCTCAGGAGCATAAATTGCTTCCATTGCTTCCTTGAAGAGGCAAGTGCCTACGTGACCCTGGATTCCTCCTTGCTGCAGATTAGATAATGTACACTTTACACAAAATCACTCCTTTGGTCTTGAGGATGTGCACTATTTGTCATGACAACGCCCTAGTAAAAAGTCATAGATGATGATATTACATGCGACAATGAAGAGTGGACGTGTGTGACAATGCAGCTGTTAGGGAGTAAAGGTACACATAAGAAACAAAAGCTGTATGAGGGGAAGTCATCAGCTGTTCGATTCCTGCTTTCAGTCCAGGAAGGCTGACAAAAATAATTGCCAAATTAAGATGTTAAGTAGTCTGCATGTACTGAATTATTGTATTAATTCTAATTCTTTGTGGACAGATTACCCATATCATATCTTTTACCCTTGCGAGTGGATTACCACTGTTCTACCGAACTGCTGGAGATTCTGGATATTCTTTCCAAGCTGTACTTAAAGTATGTAACTGATGCATTTTAAAGAAAACTGCAAAGGTAACATGCAAAGACATTTTGGTCCAGAGCATATGAAAATGTCATGAAGAGACCTGCTTTCTTTTTGAGGTGATCAAGAACATATTGTATCTAATATTTTTCCACTTCTGCTTCCCATCTTCCCTCCCATCTTTGAAATCAAATCAGTCACTTTCCTTTCTGTGCAAGATGCCAAGTGATCTCCAAGTAGAAAATTTAGTATATGAGCTCAGCACTGTATTATTACACCCTATACATTGTGTCAGCAGACACACACAAAATCTTTTCTTCAGCTGCTCCTTTTCCAGTGTTTTGTTTAAGCTCCAATATTGCTTAAAGTTCTTTAAAAAAACTCAGTTGCTATAATAACTAGAGTAAAAGAAAAGAGGGAACAAAGTAAATATAAATTTTAAATAGGGAGGGAAAGACAGGAAGCTTCTTGCTACTGAAGCACAGATTATAAATTAGTGCTGCTGTGCTGCAGAACAGAACAATTTGGTGGAAGATGATTTTTGCCAGAAATAAAGGCCTAGCCAAGCAATATTTTGAAACATGCCATTACCCTCAGGGTGGAGTCTGGCAAAAACGTGAAGTTGCTTCGCATGTTACCTTTGAAATTTTGTGGTTTTATATCTTAGCTTGTGCTTTACTGAGATGCAATTCCAAGCACACATAAAGGCATACTGTTAAAACAGCCATAAAAGGTTATTTTATTTACTGTTTGATCACCACCCCTGTAACCACTGATTTCCTTCTAACTGTTATAATAGTAGTTCCTTGTATTAAAAGTGGTTCCCCAAGGACAAAAAAGAGAGCCAACAAATTCAAAGGCAACAGTGTGAAATGAAATATAAGTTTGGCCTTTTATATGCAGCAGCCAGCTATACAAAAAATTATGCTTTAAGCTGTCAATTAAATAAGCAGCAAGAACTTTTTCTTAGTGACTGAATAACATCCTAACACTGTCCAATGTTTGGTGACACAGCTCTAATAGGCCACAGTGGTGCAATAAGGATGACTAACAACTGATTGTGGGTTATTTGATTACTACGTAAGCAATGTAGACCAAGCCCCATGTGTAAATGAAACAACCACAATAGCAATTTGTAAAACTCACGCAAGAAATGAATTTTAGCATTATTTCTTAACACTTCAGAAGAGAAAGTAGGACTAGGCTAGTCTTGAAATATTACTTATAGTTTGCTTGTGCCGCTCTCTGCCTTCCACTGTTTCCTTTGTTCCTACCATGCATAAAATCTCTTGTGCAGGTTGCTACACTAACAGGTGATCACACATTCTTTTTGAATGTGTATTTTTACCACTGCTGCCACACATTCATTCAAGCTAGTAGCTTGTGATTGATATTATTCTAATATGGACCAATTAATGGCTCTTGCCCAAAAGAGATTCATCCCGATAATATGAGGATTTCAGAAAATGATCTCTTTTTTAATTTTAAATAAATGACTTGTTATTCAAAGACAGTTGAATTGGAGTTGCCTATAAATATCAAGTGTTAGGGGAATGTCTGAAGTCTCCAAAGTGAAGAAAAAATCAGTTTTTAACATCGGATCCCTGAGATGAGAGTCTTCAAAATAAACATACGTGGGAATTGGGGATACAAATCATTTTAGAAATTTAAGATATTGATGTTTGTTAAAATGAATGAAAGACTACAGTATTTAATTGCCCAAAAGAGTAATGTAATACAAAAATCATAAGATACATTGTATGTGTGCTATCTTAATTATAGTTACACATTCTGATATTCATCAGCATTCTAGCAGGCTGAAGTAAAAAATTTCTGCAGCATATAACTCTTTATAAGCAAAGTTCTAACAAAGGAACACAACACGATGCAAGTGGAAAGAGATGTAGATAGCACTCATAAGTAAGATAAAAAAATGTCAGAGTGATCACACCACTGTAGTTAAACTCGTAAGATTTTTGAGCACAGATACATCAAGTAATATAGGGATTGTGTATGCAGTAACACATAGTACAGATGCTAGCTTCTGCAAGAAAGAGGAGGAAAGACTGTTTCAATGATTACTGCATGAACTGTTTTACTAGTAGATCTCGCTTTTCTTATTACCTGGAAATACTGATATTATTTTAAAGTACTTTTACTCCAGCCTAAGAGTTTTCCAGTAAATTATTCAGGTTTTAGTCATATCATTTAATGGTTAAGGAGCAGGTTCAGCAAATGGCACAGCCACAGAGTAATTTTTTAAAAGTGTCACTAATATTGCCCTTTAAACATTTCAGTATTGAATCAGTGCTGTGCCTTAGAGAGTGAAAACTATACTGTCCTTGACAACATTACCCTCACTAAATAATCTTGTTTTTCACTCATATGAGTCCAATAATACTGGTACCTAATTTTGAAGGAGGTGTTTTTTTAATGAAATGAAACATTAAAAAAAATTACCTTCTTATTATATGTGGAAGCTCATTATGATAGATATAGGATACACCTGATAAATCAAAATTATTTATAAAAGAATGAGTATAGGAGAGCCCCCACCCCAAAATGTATATTGCAGGAAAAGCTCCAGTTTATCTTCCAAATAGAACTGAATGAAAATGATACAAAGTAGAAGTAACAGACATCATAACTTGTTCAAAATTGGATTGATCTTTGAGATTTTTTAAATGTTTGAGCTCTTTTTGATTCTCAACCCTTTTCGTGAATGATCACATGTAGTCGATGGACTTGCTGGACTTGTCAATGCCAGACAAAAGACATGCTCGGACTCGGGCATCAGGAGCCGAAGAGTTAGCAAAGGGAGCAATTAACTTACGCTTATCTTTTTGGACAGAAGTAAGGGGGGATAGCCCATCACTGTATACCAAGTGATCTGTGGGACACGGAGCAGGCCACACAACCAGAGGCTGCTTCAGATAAAGAACAGATGGCCCCCCTGAGCACATACCAAAATGCCCGCTCTGAAGGCATGTCGAACTGCCAGGTCCTGCTTCTGATGACACAACATTCCATGCAAAGAGCCAACTGACACATAATAATTGACTAGTCCCACCTTGCCAAAAGATTTTCAAACATATAAAATTGGCACTTGAAAACTCTCTTGGGAGGAGGAGCGAAGCGAAAACCTTACCTGTTGGACGGCTTGATGGGCCTGAACTTCTCTTCCCCCCCCCCGCAAGAAGGGATATCTTTTTGGTAAGAGTCGCACCTCTGACTGTCAGGCGTATCCCTGGGAACACACTGTCAACTAAAGCACTAAACTATTACCTTGAGCTCAGCTTTTGCAGACAATGTATTTATCAACGGCAATCAGTTATACAACCAAGTCAGTAATACCTGTCTCTTGAATAAATTACCTGTTGTTTCAACTTTGCAAAACTGTTTCAGTGAAAGTCCTTGGAGGGGCTCTGACAGGCAAGTTGAATCTGAGAAGTGGCTACACACTTCACCCTTTAGACATAAACCATTGATCAAGTCTGGGACTAGGAGTAGATCCAATCCCACTTAGACTCCTCTCTAAGAGAGAGTTTAGAATGCAAGGGGGTCTGCTCTGAACCTTGTGACTCAACAGGAGGGCTTTCCTTTTACTGCTGATCAGACTCCTTTTCCCCTTGTAACACAACACCATAGCAAATTACATTAAGCATTGCACCAGCAGGGTTTTGGTATCCCTGTGTTCTGAAAGGTATAATGAGCTTTTTTGCGAAACATATGTTGTTTTAAATTCTTTCATGAGCTTTAGAGAAAAATATAATAAAAATACAGCATTTCTGAACTGTTCCCTTCCCCTGCCTTCATGGACATTTTTCAAAGTACATTTTTTTGACATAGGTCCAAATTACAGTTTGACTGAGAAGCACCAAGTTCTACTTTGGTTAACATTTATGAAATTTGTTGTTTCTGGATGTGATCGCCCTTCCTATTCAGGGAATCTTGACTTGGATAATCAAAAAGGGATTGTATGCCACAGCACTGCAAAATGGCTGGTGCAGCACTTCAGCACGGACTCTGTCCACGCTTCAGTGAGCCACAGAGTAACTCAGACTTTCACAGGCTTGTGCCATCATCCTTTGTCTGAAATAGGCATTTCCTCCCTACTGTGGTGTACTCAGTATCTGCTTTTTTTTATCCACTCTCCAAGCTGAAAGCAACATTAGATATTACTAAAACCAAATAGGTATAAAGCCTGAGGGGAAGGGAACAGAACAGGGCTAAGGTGGCTCCTTTGTAAAAATTCTCTGCATTGGTGATTATAATAAAGATTTCCTTTTTGACTTTCTAGCTGCAAAAGTTACATATTACTGGCTGATCCAAAGCATCAGCTAATGTTTAAAAAGAAGAGGCTGTTCAGTATTTTGCAACAACAAAAATATATTCCTAATGAACCCTGAAATGAGCCCTCTTACTGAAGCTGTTCCAATACCTGAAAAGAAGCTCCAGTAGTTCACACATCAATACCTATTGTATATGGATCATAAACCAATAAAATCCCCGACTAATATATCCTAGAAGAAGCCTAGGGTAAATGGATTTTCAAAATGAGACTGTAAAGTTGATGTTAATCATCATTATCCCAATGAAGTTATTATCGTGTTGTGGACTTTTAAGATGCCATGCTGCATATTGTATGTATGTCATTCTTTACCACAGGCAAAGCCATTAGGGTCTTGGGTTTAACCCAATTCACTAACTTCATCCACCTTCAATAATATGCTGTTATAAATTCAGATCATTAATAAATTCATATAATTTCACATAACTAATACTTTTAAGCATAGTAATCAGGTTCTAGAACATCTTTCTAGTAGTATTGGTGGGGTAAGACAGTAGCTAACATGGAACTAGGTAAGTTAAAGAAGGTTATTAGATGATGTGGTTGCCTATGATAGCAGGGGCCTGGACTTGATAACCCAAGAGATTGTTTCTAGTCCCGTCTGCTGGAGAAAAATAAAGATGCTGATCACTCGGATTAGTGAAGCAACCTTATCTTAGCAAAAGACTAATAGCTAGATACTATCTCAAAGTTATAGCAGGTACGACACAGGAACATTGCTAGAAAAGAGGTACCTAAGCCATAGTATAGAGGAAGCTTTCCCATCTTTAAACAGTACAGTATTCCCCTTGTGTCTGAATGTTTTGCTGATCCCTCTCTTCTGTACCAAAAATGAAGGAAGAAGCAGCCGACCAAGTCAAACTGATTTTTTCTTGGTAAAGTTTTAACTTGGACCTGAACACTAACCCCAGTGTTCATGAAGAAACTTATGTCTATCTACCACTGAGTTGAACGACTTAAGTATTAGGTCGTTCTATCTCATGTTTCCTTCCCATTGAGCTGCTTAAATGCTACAAAGGACAGAACACCTGTTTGCACAGCAGGGTGTGAAAACAAAGAAGCCACATTTAACAGTGGCTCAGCTGTCCTATGCAAACCACTTCTGATTCCTTGTGGACTATTACATGATGGAATTGTTGGTGACTGATTTTTTTATATCTTCCATAATAAAGAAGGCTGGGGCAACCCCAAGAACAAATATAGCCTGGGCAGAGAATGGTCTGAGAGCAGCCCTGAGGAGAAGGACTTGGGGTTGTTGAATGACCAGAAGCTCAACATGACCCGGCAGTGTGCGCTTGAAGCCCAGAAAGCCAACTGCATCCTGGACTGCATCAAAGAAGTGTGATCAGCACATCAAGGGAGGTGATTCTGCCACTGTACTCTGCTCTTGTGAGACACCACCTGGAGTACTGCATTCAGCTTCCAGAGGAGGGCAACAAAAATCATCAGAGGGCTGGAACACCTCTCCTAGGAGGAAAGGCTGAGAGAGTTAGGGTTGTTCAGCCTGGAGAAGAGAAGGCTCCAGGGAGACCTGATTGCAACCTTCCAGTACCTGAAGGGAGCCTACAAGCAAGCTGGAGAGGGACTTTTTACAAGGGCATGTAGTGAGAGGATAAGGGCTAATGGCTTTATACTAAGAGAGGGTAGATTTAGATTAGATGTAAGGAAGAAATTCTTCACCATGGAGGTGGTAAAACACTGGAAGAGGTAGCCCAGAGAAATTGTGGATGCCCCCTTCCCTTCCTGGAAGTGTTCAAGGCCAGGTTGGATGAAGCAACCTGGTCTGGTAGAAGGTGTCACTGCCCGTGGCACAGGGGTTGGAACCAAATGATCAAGTTCCCTTCCAACCCAAACCATTCTATGATTCTGTGAAAGACTAGATGCTGAAAAGAGTACATTACTTTGATGCGGGTGGCATATTAGCTACTTTGACAAAAGCACTAGCTGCCTTTTTGTCCAACCGCTTAAGAAAAGTTGGAGATTTTCTTTAAAAATCAGCTATTAAATCTTATTAGAAGACCATTAGAATCTCTGTAGCTGTTTTACTAAACATGGGCCAGAGACGAAAATACCAAGAGTGCTAAGAGAGAACAAACACAGAATGAGAGAGAGCAGCATATCACCCAAACAAATGGATTTGGTATCTACAATAAATGATTGTCTATAGCTATTATTAATGCTAGAAAAGGATTTGTTTTCAGTTATTCCTCTGGAACAGTCCCAGTCAAGCCTGGGCTCTATTGTGATTACAGAACAGAGACCCTGGGCTTCAAAATTCCCAGAGCTAGTTGCTCTCCAAGCTAGCAGTTCAAAGGCTTTTGTGAGCTTAGAGGATTATTTTTTCTTGCTTACTCAGTGAAGGTATTACACCACAATATCTTTGGAGGTGATGCTTCTGGTTTGCCTTAGGGCACTTCAAGCAGGGCTTCTAGAGTTTCTTTACAGGATAGCAGGTTTAAAAAGCCCTGCTTGGTCACATCACTGATCCATGCAGCATAACATTTTGACTCCTCCATGAGCAAAACATGAGCACATGTCACATTCTGTCAGCCTTTGCCCTCCTGAAAACACTGCATCCATATTGCTGTGTTTAGGGTACATCTCCATCTGGAACAGTAGTCGGCATTTCGAACCTGAATGCCTAAATATACCTCATTCCCTTTTGAACCTGAAGATACTGTCTGCTTCCACAACCTCCTGCAGCACAAGTTTCAGAACTTCACTTATAATTGTCTGCTTTCCAAAGAAGTGTTTTGCTTTATCTCTTTCGCCTCCTACTACTTTCACTGAGTGTCCCACGGGTCCTGTTTTGCATGACCTGGTGAGCACTTTTGTCATTGTTTAACCCAGCAGCCAACAACTAAGCACTTGACAGCCACTCGTTTACCCCTCCTCTTTCCATGCAGCAGGACTGGGAGGAGAAATAGTCAAAAGAGGGAACTTGTGGACTGAGATAAAGACAGTTTAATAAGGCAACAAAGGAAATACTAACACTACTAATAATAAAACTAAAAATAATGATAATAATAATGATAATAATGAATATGCAAAACCAACTATATACAATGCAATTTTTCTCACCGCCTGATGACTGATACACAACCAGTTCTGGAGCATTGATTGTAGAACACTAAACTCCTGAATTTTGTGAGTTTTGAAAAACTGCCAAAAAAGACTGCACTCACGGAAAAGTTTGAACTCCCGGAAAAGTTTGAACTCCCAGATAAGAGAAGATTCAAACTCACAGAAATGAGAAGTGCAGATTCCTTCCCCAACCCCCCCATGATCAACCCCCATTCATAAACTGAGTATGATATCTATGGCAAGGAAAACTTTCATTGTCCGTCTTGGCTATCTGTCTGCCTGTGCTCCCTTCCAGCTCCTGCACACCTGCTCATCAGCTGAATATGAGAAACTGGGAATAGCCCTTGATTTCACAGCAACAACTGAAAACGTCAGTCTTATCAACATTCTTCTCATATTAAATCCAAAACACAGCAGCTGCTGGGAGGAAAATTAACTCTGTCCCAGCTGAAACCAGGACAACTTTCTTTGTGCATTTTGTGAACTTCAATTGTATCCTACCTCAATCTTTCTCTCACTAAACTGAAGATTTCCAGGCTTTCAACAAATTTCATCCAATCCCATTGATTTATTGATCAGACTTTCAGCAAATGTCATTTAGTTCTGGTGACTTATTGATATCTAACTTTGTTATTTGTTCTAAAACTTGCTATATACTTGCATCAAATTTTTCTAGCCCTTCCGACTTACATGACACTAATAACACTAACATTTTTTCCAAATATCTTCAGCAGTAGAAACTAATACAAAAGTGTTCATTTTGTTTTGCTGCTTTATCATCCCAGAACACCCATTTCAAACTTTTGTCATCAAATAGTCCCACTGATTGCCTAGCTGGCTTCCTGCTTTTGATATGGAAAGATTTTTAAGATCAGTTTGAGCGTTCTTTGTTTACACTTCAAATCGTTTTTCAGCCTTTCTAATTTCCTTTCCTATTCTCATTGAGGCAAACCTTCCATTTCCTAAAAGCCAGCCTTTTTCCTGTGATAGTTTCCCTAGCTATCTCAATGTCTTGTGATTGCTAGGGGTAGGGTGTTTTGACCATATTTTTTCTTCTTGAATCACAGCACAGATTTTACCTGGGCTTTTATATAAAAATTTTTAACAGCCTTAAATCTTCTAGTAGATTTGCAATTTTTGCACTCTTCTTTTGATTTTTTTCTATCCCCTTCTTTATGTATTTTCCTCTCATGAATTTGAATATTCACATCATAGATTTACTTGCCTAACTATTGCAGTAGCACTTACTACATTCTTCCTGTCCCTGATCCTGTCCCCAGAAGCAGCACACACATCACCTCCAACTTGCAGCTGCATCACTCTAAGGCAGGTGCCTTTTTGCATATCTCTGCTTTCTCCCAGATTCTCACTTCTCATTGTTCAAACTATTGATCATTTTCATTACCTGGCTCCATTATGATTAAATTTCAGGCCATGCTACCTGTGCAGATTCGTCCTTCAGAGAGATTCCCAATTTCCTGGTATACTTATACCCATCCTATCTACACCATTTCTTCATTTACACATTTAGGCTTCAAATCTTTACCTGCTCCTCAGGTTCTGACTAAAGAGCTGGCAGGATTTCAAGCAATGTTGTCGCTGAGGTGTTAGTCCTTCTTCTCTTGCACAGCAGCCAGAATTCATCTTGCTAAAGGTAGGTCCTGAAAAAGCACTTCGTTTTTCCAGGCTTATTCATTTCTTGATCTCCCAGCTGAACCTACCAGTAAAGACATCAGTTGCCTGCATCAACAACATGCGGATTAGAGCAGTAAGATTTGTGATGTTGAACACTTCGTGTAGGAACCATGAACCAAAGAAAAGGCAACCACTAAAAAACCACATAGTGAGTTCCAGCTGCCTCAGATTTTCAATTCATGTTAACATGGACTATTAGCTATTATTTTGGTTGGAGTACAAGCTACTGATAAATATATACGCCTTACTATTTTATTTGTATGGCCTTTATTATGTAGGATATTAGACTGACTGATCATAAAGGTCACTTCTGACTTTAAGAGGTACAGTTCTAGGAATTATTGTAGGGGACAACATAGAGCAACTGCCATTCTTGGTCATACAGAACCAATAATCTGAAGTTAGGAGGTCTGACATTGCATTGCTAGTATGAGTAATGCAACATAGCATAGAATTTGGATTTAAATGACTGACAATTAATTGAAAGCAACAATAAATGTGTCATCTTTTGTAAAGATGAAATAGTAGCGCTTTTTTTACCTCAGTCTGCTCTCCTCCCACTCTGTCTCTCTTTCATGCAGCACATTCATTAACACATCTCAAACTGAAAGAAGAGACACCACATAAAGAGACTAGCACTGGTTTGGAGGAAAGTAACTTCTTAGGAAAGGCTTAAACTTCATAAATACTCAGGAAACAATACGATCCTACAAAAGCTGGGAAACAGGTCCATAGAAGTAAGTTAACAAAGGTGAGAACAACTGTGTCTATACGCTCAAAGGGAAGTAGGACAGTTGTGTATATTCATTGGGCATGTACTGGCGAAAGAGAAGCAAGAAAATCAGATGAAACTGTGCAGACGTACATCACAGAAATGTTCAATACATTTTTAAATTTTTAATCAGTGTTGACAATTTTGACATGTACCACCTGATTGAAGTCAACAGTCTTCAAACTCCTGGAAACAGTAGGAAAACACATTTTATATAACCTCAGCATTTTTAGTACATAGGTGAACATAGAGTAAAGGGCTATGGACTCAGGGTAGAAATAGGTAAATCATGGTATTTCTAGTTTATTCATCATGCATTGCTACTGTTTTCTGCTAGGTTTGAAAAGAAAGCAATGGAAAAAAAGTAATAACATGTCTTCCTAGCCCTAAGTAAAATCAATGCATACTATAAAACACCCAAACAGTCAGTACTGGACATACAAGTTCCATCCACACAGAGCAGCAAGTAGTAGATACTTCTCATTTCCTTTCATGTAACAGATGTGATTTTATACTCAGTCCACACACATCACATACCAATATAGCTGCTTTCTGAAGCCAAATTCAGGATTGAAACTGCTTGTGCTATCACAAGCTGTAAAGAAAAATGTCAATTTAAAAACATCTTATGACTCAAAAGTATGCTTTGACTTACCTGTCATCTTTGTTGCCTTTCTCAATAGATGTAGATTCCTTGATGGCTTCTTAATGCATTCATGGTCTTTCCTATGCATCAGCAGAACAGTTTGTTTTCCATAAAGCTCCAGGTTACTATGAGTTCCTTATTTAAAGACAGTAGAATGAATCCTGGACATAATCACACCTGACATAAACCGCATTGGTGTTTAGTTGTGTGTCTGGGCTCCGTACCTTCAGCAGATAATTTATATCATGAGGTGAAGAAGATCACACCATATAAGAATAAAACATGAGCAAGTTCTCATGAGGACAAAAGAAGAAGCAGCTACATATAGCTGGTAGGCTGGGGCTTCCTGAAACAAAATTGCTCCAATTTTTGTTTGTGTGTTAATTATTCAGTATTTATAAGTTTTTGCTGTGGCAGATGGGGAAATGTGTCTGTGTCTAACTGTTTTTGTCACATTTTGCTTTGTGAATGTGTTTCTGTAATTGCCTTCAGACATTATGTATTCTATTGTATTTGATACAAGCAATTGTTTATATATAAATATACCTGAGTCGGAGGGCATTCATTTGGAATGTGGTGTATGTGTCTCTTAGTTTAAATAAGGTAAAAATTGATAGTCCTATAATCACCTTTCAAGAGTCATTCAGAACTTGTTCTTCCAAAAAAAGATAGCTGGCTTTTTTTTATAAATTCTCTTTTTCATAACTCTGAACTCTCTTGATCAGTCAAGATTATCATCTCACTAATTTTTTTCCTGTCCACCAAAACAATATCTTCATCAGTCACTTATAAGGAACCCTATCAAATAAGAGATTAAGTCTTGATTGGCTTTAGTTCCAAGTATTCCTTTGCTTTTTAAAGATTTTTCTAGCTTGCAAATTTAATCTGGTCAAAATATGTCCTTGGGGACACAGGGGTTATGTTCAGATAATAAAATTTCCACTTCCTTCCTTGTTAAGCTGTCTTGGACATCAATATGGTTTTATACCCGTGTTGTTCTCAAATATTTCCATCACTGATCTGTAAGTGTGTTTATTGTAGCAGCACAACAGTAAATTTGTCTTCTTCACTGCTTGCAAAACTCCCTTACTTTTAACAGGTCCACTCAGCCCTTTAACACTTACAGAAATCATTACTGTTGGCTGACGCATACCAACATAGTTTGCCACACTTTGCTTTGTTTTCAGGACATAATTCCACACCTGTCAGCATAAACCTTGTTGATACTTTTTATTAACTGTGAACATCTCTGGCTGACAAAACAAAAATACAGATTAATTTGACCTTTACATCTTCATGGTAACATCCAGATTATTTTTGATGTTTCTTAAAATGACTGAAAAACTCTTTTGGTTCTTTTCTTTGGTCTTCTTTTTTTACCCACTCTAGACCCAAAATGTTTTCATGATCTTTAAATATTTTAGTATTTGAAGTCTGCGATTTTTTTATCTCTTACTCGCCTAATTTACCTTAATCCTCTCGATAAATCTTTTGATCTTTCTTGAACACTGAACTCCATTTGGGGACTCTCAACTGCAGCCTTTAGTGATGTGTTGGCATTAAACCTGCATCAGAGATAGGTAACTGAGATAGCTGTTCAGAGCTATGCATCAGTATCCTCCCACCAATTTTTCAGTATTACATGGTATTTTCCTTCTCCTCTAATTTTATTATTAATCTTAGATCAAGTAATTTCTTCCTCATTATAATTCCTGGCATTTTTGTTTCTTTCAGGGTTTTTTCCCCGTCTTCTCCACCCCTTAATCTTCATTATGATACCAAAATTTGCTGACAAGAAAAACTGTATAATTGATATAAACTACATGAACACTACCAAAGTTGAAAGTAACAAATAAACTCCTGAAACAAATATTCTCGTATTTCACAGACAGATGCATATGGTTCCATCTTCTCATACAGAGGTATATATAATTGTTTTCTTTCAACTTATTTAATAAGTTATTAGAAGATACTCCACACAGTTGAATCCATTTCCAGGGTGGGTCTCCATTTACCTATTTTTCTCTTTCTAAGAGCTGACCATTCTATTTAATCTATCCATTGAGACTTTTCTATGGTAAATGGAGAGAGTCCAGTACCTCCAGGGGACCATTCATCTCAATAAATGTAGATGTCTAGGGCAGATGGAACTATTCTTTCACTAGCAGCGCTTCCTGTGTACTTGAATCACTACAATAATCAGCTTGAAATTTTTCCCAATTGTTGTGACATTTTGATCTGAAAGAGTAATACTCAAATTGTGTGGACCAATGCCACAACATCACTTTCTAATTTGTTTTTCTTTGATTGCTGGCTCCAGACCTTGGTATTTTACGAAACTTATTCTAAGGGCATGTTCCATATCACAAGACTTCAGCAAGTTTCAAATCTTCAAGTGAGAGAGCCAGCCTATCTTTTATAGGATATGAGTCTCCTGAGCTTTGAAAATGGGGGTTTTTTTGACAGGTCAGACATTTGATGAAATGTTCCTCTGAGTACCACACCACCAAGCTGAAGTCCATAGGTGAACTAATTTTTCTAGGAGCAGAGAAACAGAGTTCCATGAAAACTACTTAAATTCAGATAACATTTTCTCTTCAAGTAGTATCCTAAGAATGTTACTAAAAATACAATTAATGTGAAAAATGAATGTTTTATACACTAAGAAGTGAAAGCCTTTTTGAATCAGCCTCATTAAACTCTCATTATTTACAGATGAAGCGTTTTGAATTATCCTTGTAATTTTTTTCTGCTTCTCTGTTTCTTCCATTATTCTTACCAGCAACATTTTTGTCATTTAAAGTGCCAAAATTTGTATTGAGTATTTAATTATCTTGACAGCTGATAACAAAATATGTTAAATAGGAAGTAGGTTGAATTATTTGAATAATTTCCTGAATTGCAACAGGAAAAGAATTAAAGTCAAACAGAACTCTCTAAATGAAACTAGGGAAGTAGAATTGCAAAGAGAGAAATATGTTGCTTTTCAATCCATTCACAACAGAATTAAAGTCTGATCCAAAGCCACTGAAATCAATAGGAGCATTTCCACTGAACTGTCCTTGGATCAAGCTCCTGATGCAGAAAGCAAGAAATCGAAGCTCCTTTATCTGTATTCACTGCACATGCAAAAATAAAGGACCACCATCCTGTAAGCAAGTGAAGACAAAGAAACTTGATCTTGCAGAAGCTACTGTAAATTCTGTTCATGTAGAATCTCACTAAATCTAATAAAAAAGTTTGAAAACTGTATGTTCAAACTTTTTACTCCTAACAGTTCAGAAAACAACTTTCTTGTGCTTTTAATCCATTGTCCACTAACCACAGAACCACTAATCACTCACAAGACTTTCCTTTACTCAAGTACCTTTTTAATCCATATGTTGTGTAGTAGTAAAGATCAAGAAAGCCACTGAGTTACCACAATAAAACAAGGTTATACTCCATATATGGAAAATACAATACATGTCTGAAATAGTATAAAATAAATGTAATTTAAAAATTTAATTTGGTGAACAATTAATGCAATCCATGACTGCAATATGGAAACAAAGAAACCACAAGGGTCTGAGGTCCAGGGCAAATTTAGCACAACACAATGACATTGGTGCAATGTTTTGATACTCAAGGAGGCATTTGTACATGAAATAACATCGTCCTTCACTCTGCGTTTTACTATATCCACATTTCAACAGATCCCTAAAGTTAAGTGTTAAGTCTGTTGGCAGTTTGTCTCTCTTCCTCAGTGTTACATACCTTATGCTCCTACCAATACAAGCCCAGATTCTTCCCTAAGCCCAAATTCTTCAAAGACTTAAATTTTGGTGGCTAGTACATCATTTCTGATAGGTTCAATTCTAAAATTTCTCCCAAAATTCATAAAACTAGTTATTGCTCCAGTGATACCACATTTAAACCTCAGTGTATTGTGTCCCCTGACATAAAAATCACAGGAAGAGAACACTGAGATTTTAATTCCCTTTTTCCTTCCAGAACCCATTTTATCTTCCAAGCCCACAAAAGCTATGATGCACAGTCATACATAGCATTTACTCACATGATTCGGAGGAGCACTATACCATGTTCACAAATTTAACTTCAGCCTGGTGGCACTAAATTTCGTAGTTTCCCTGTTCGGTCTGTGAAAGTAGAAAAGTGCCTTTGGTAGCATTTTAAGACCTGCCTAGCCCTATCTCTGTGTCAAAAATGCTCCAGAGAAATTTTGTCTTAAGGATGAGGATTCACACGTAGCGACTCCCACTCTTTCTTCTACCTTTTTCAGTATAGGAAAAAAGGAGCAGGTGTCCTATAGATTGTAGGGAGAATTTCCAAGGCAGCAAGTGTATAGAGCTCTGTCACAAAAGTCTTCTAATGGACTAGACATTGATGGCTCATTTCAAAGCTTATGGGCCAATTTTTA
Organism: Opisthocomus hoazin; assembly: GCF_030867145.1. Lineage (NCBI taxonomy): Eukaryota > Metazoa > Chordata > Aves > Opisthocomiformes > Opisthocomidae > Opisthocomus > Opisthocomus hoazin. Next base: position 41,112,130 of record NC_134420.1, on the reverse strand, counting down.
AGTCAAGTTAATTCATTCTATTACAGATTAATACATGTGAAACCATAAATTTTCTTCTTCCAGATACTTGAGTGATGAAACTTTACTGAAATGCATGTAAAAAAAATATTCTAATTTTTGCAGTAAAGAAAATTAAAGAACATACAGTCAGATCAAAGACATTTTGCAATTCTAAAAATTATTGTGAAATACTTGCTAAATGTGTCCTCAAGGAATCACATCTCAAAGATGCAGATGGAAAATATTCAGAGATGGAAACATTATTTTATAGAAAAAGAAGTTTCTGCAGTTAAGATTTTGTGTTGGTCTTAACAGCAATGGTCTTAAAAAGCTTTAGCCTTTTACTCTCTGTATTTTAGCTATCTGCCAACAGATCACTAACACTACCTGGAATATTGTATGTGGGAAAGGCCATAGATTTTAAGAGGATATTTGAAAGTTGGAGAGTTCAGGAACTGAAGAAATTCACTCTATATCTAGACAAACTTTTTCCAAAGGATGAATGTGGTTTCATACATCAGAAAAGCTGAGGTAACTTTTCTGTAAGTTATATTTACACTTTTAACTGTAACAGTGCATACAAGGGAGAATATGTGCAAGTATTTAACAGGTCTACACTTAAAGACATAAGCAGGAGACATAACTGGAAGCAGAATCTATCTTAGTAAAAATTAGAGGGAAGGAACTGGGTGGTGGGAGGAGGAGAACTTAACAGGATTCTTGTGGAGCTAGGTATGAAGTGACAGATTCTCAATCCCATAATAGATTTGGACAAAAAAGAGACAATTTTAAGAAGCACTATCTGAAGCAAATCCAATTAAGAGAGGTCCTTTCTAGGCGAAATAGGTAAAATGAAGTGGCTTGTGTTATACAAGTGAGACTATACAATTAAGCTGTATCTTCTTAGCCCTGTGATTTAATTGAATAACCCTTTCTATTGTTAATTTATTTGACAAACTATTGCAATGATATTGAGAATTATAGCTTTGGAGAAGAATTTTGCAACAAAACAATTATACTCCTCTTTGCAAATGCTCAGCACTACAAAGACAATGGAAACATATGAATAGAAAATAGATAAGATATACTAATATATACACAGAAGTGTTTTCTAAGTCAAGTGCATGTCCAGAGCTTTGACAGTTCTTTAAATACAGACATTATTAATGTAACCTTCTGTACTGCTCTATAAATTATGTTATGAGCTAGCATGTCGAGACCTGCTTGGAGATGGCTTAATCTGTAGATCATAAGACATACAAGCTCTAATATCTCCTTTAGAAATATTTGCATTTATAAATACTTCTTTCAGAAGTTCAGTTAGCTTTTGGAGTCCGTTAGAGTTTTGGAGTCATTTAGTTAGATTTTGGTGTTAAACTCTGGAGCCAAACCTATTTACAGAGGGCTGTAATTAACATATTTATGGCACAAATAATTTGAATTTTTCCCTATAACATTCAAGGGCTATCTCCATCATATTAATGAAAGTGGATGTCACAAAACGTAGAATAATGGTCATGTTTAAAATCCAACCAATATTTATTTTATATTGTATTTTCTAAAAATACATTGTTTCATTAGCATGAAAATGTACTGATTAAACTATTTCAGTTGTATCTGAACATGCCAAAATTACAAATAAAGTCATTTATTGTAGTCTGAACTACCAAGACCTGCTGAAATTTGTGACACTTCTTTTACCAGAAAAGAGAACATGGCTGGAATAAATTCATTTCTGGTAATCCATCACTATATACACAGATTAAAATGCAGATGAGCAGCTATATTTAACACAAGAAAGCTGATGGTATTTGAATAGAGGTTGTTTTTTCTCTGTAGGCCTGATACTCATATTATGCTTTAGTCCAAGGTAAGGAAAGAGCTTTACTCATTTGTAACCTCTAACAGAAACTGAAAACCGTATACTAACACTCAGCAGTTCCAATCAGGTCTTCTAAAGCACTGAACTGTGGATTCAGAAATACATATTGGCTAAAAAGAAGATGACTTACAAAATGTAGTCATTTTCAGGTTAAGGTGCTAATGAAGTGTATCTTATTTATGCAGCTATAGCTGAATCCTAAAAGGTGTGACGCAAACCAGTATCTTTCCTTGTCTCGCACAGTAATTTCTGGCACCGCTCACAGGGTTACAAAATCACTGATCAGCTGGAAGGAACCTCTAGAGTTCGTCTTGCCCACCCTGCATGCTGACAGCATCAACTAGAGAAGGTTTCCCAGGTCAGGGTCTAGTCAGGCTTTGAGTATCTCCATGGATGGACACTCCACAATCTCTCTGGACAACCTGTTCCAATGCTTGACCACTCAGACCATAAAGAAATGTTTTTCTTATGTTTAAATAAAATATACTGTATTTCAGTTTGTGCCCATTGCCTCTTGTCCTTTCCTTGGGCACCACAGACCCAAACATTCATACACATTGATAAGATTTCTACCAAGCCCAAATGAGCAATACCTTATTCACATGAACAAAAAGACAAAATATCTAAGGAGTCAGAATTGGGGTCAGAGGGAGCTGTATCTATAGCAAATCCAACAAAATACATCTAAAGGAAAATTCTGGTGAGATGAATGAGGGCAGATTTACATCACAGTTCAGAACTATAGATCTAAAATAGACTAGCATAAAACCACAAGAATTTTGTATTAAATATTTACTGTTATTAGCAGTTTACTCTCTTCTTTATATGTCAACTAACAGTAGTGATGTTTTGATCCTACAGAATGTGTATAAAAATTTTATTTCTGACTTCTCGTTGACTGTGCACTAGCTGTTCGGCTAGAAGATCAACAAAATGTTATTGTTAATGCATTTTTATTTTAGCTGTAAATGTGACATCACAGGCTAACATAATTTGAAATATATGGAAATATGCCAAAATTAAAGATATGCATGTTAAAACATTGTGCCTAAGGATAGTGGACATTAAAGATGAGAAACTTTTTTAAGAATCTGACAGGCAGATTTCAGTTTTTCCCATCCCATCTCTCAAATTCACATTATGTAGAAGCCAAGTGTTAGAGATGCCTGAGGATATGGCTACATTGGTTCACTTGCCCCTTGCCTCTGATGCCCAGGATGGCCATGAGTATAGCATTTGTTGTGAATACCACCTTGATTTTGACCTTGCTGTTAGACAGTAGGCTTTTCAATATGTTGATAATAACCTGACCCAAGCTTTGGAAGCGTTATCCAAGTATGTGTCAGGAAAGTGGAACTGCTGGCGCAGAGGAAAGGTCAGTGAACTCTACAAATCCTGTATAAAGCAAGATAGGAGAGTGAATATGCTTGTGTCTACAAATTTTCTCCTTTCTTGGCTGCAGTGGAACTTGTGTGTTCCTGGGTTCTCCTCAGGTTTTTCAGAGAAGCCCACAGCCTGGAGGATAAAGATTCAACAGCATGCCCACCAACATCAGTGCCAAAAGAAAGGAGCCAATGTTTCAGAAACATTAGGATACAGGAATGAGAAGTTGAGAGGTTTGGCAGTGGTGATTATGCGTTCAATGTGGCATTCTCATAAGTGATATCCAGGTACAGCATAGCTTTTCACCTTTATTCATAAAACTGAAATAAAATATTTTCTTTGTGCCTTAGTAGAAGTACTGAGAATACTTTTCTAACACCACATTTTTGTAAGGTTAAATATCAGACTGTCTCTATTCTATACTTCATGTATGATATGTATGTTTTTAATAAAAAATATTTTAATCAGAGGTTTATATCTGTAAATAAAGAGCATAACTGTCATAAGTAAGTACACATTTCCATGGAGCAGTATCATGTTCAGTGGATGGAATTATATAGCTTTTCTAATGCAAACATAATAGAGTGAAACCTTAGAGTTACCCTGTCTAGACACGATTAAACATAGCTTTTTGGTTCGTTTTGTTTTTTACTTTTTACACTGAACTTCAAGCCTGTTTCTAAATAAACACTTTTCAATGTCAGTTCAATAGGGAACGTTAAGACAAGTCTCAAATGGGGAAAAAAATTACTAACAGAGTGTTTAATCAGTCTGGTGACAAAATGGCTGGACAACACATCTCATGGTGTTGTAATCATCCATTCTCTCTTTTTAATTTCCTTTTTTTAATTGCTATTGTCTCATCATTCACTTGAAATTAGAGCTCATCTTATTGAAACTCTCTTCCTGAACTTGGATTGGATTTTGAAGCAACTCAGAGATGGATGTCTCTGTCTGAATCATGCCAGCCTGTAGTTCTGGGTATGGTTTTTTTTGCGCTCATTTTAACCCAAAATATGATTTACAGTTTTCTTGCTAAACAAGAGAAATCAGAGAACTCTAACAGCTGTAGCTCATGTCATATTCCTATAAGATCTAGTACTAGTACAAAGGAGTAGTTTATTTAGAAAGTTTTGAAGTATACCGTTGGGTCCTGGTGCTATCTCCCTCTCTGTCTTTCTGAAATGTTCTCTTAACACCTTCTCTTGGAATAAACAGGCAATACATTCCTTGAGCATCTCTGGAATTATCATTAGTTCTCTTTTAACCACTGGTAAATGACCAGGTACTGGAATGTATGGTGAACACACTTGCTACAAGAATACCAAATTAGTCATCATATCAATTATCAATCGTCTATGGTGTAAGTTCATTTTAAAAAAAGGTGGTAATTTTGTAGATTGTGCTTGAGAAAAAGCATAGCAGTTGGTTTAACAAGGGTGGGCACTGTCATGAAGAACAAAATGCTTTTGTACATGGGCAAGAAATGAACCAGATTTAAAGAAAATGTTGTTATGATTCTCGGTGATTCATATCCTTCTTTACAACAAGAAATAAATAAGTAGAAGATAGTATTATATGAACAACAGACAAATGAAAGTAAAAAACATGATAAATACTCTTACTCTTTTTTGCTTCACCACAAGCTTGGGATGACTAAGAATTTGTACTTTTTTTCACTTCTCCATAAATCTAGTATGATCTAAACCACATCATTTCCATAATCTTGAACAAAATACTATGCTAGCCTTCAAAAATCATCAGTTTGATGACTTTCCAAATAATGGAGGCACAAATGTGTATTTTTTAAATTTTTTCTTGCTTTCCTAGTGAGCCCAAGGTTTTGATAATTAGTCCAGGGGTCACACAGATACTCACAGACAACTCCAAGCCCTTTCTTAATTTGATATGTTGCAGGAGTCCCTAGAGTCATTTACAAATTTATGTTCTGTCTGCCCACTTCCATTTATAATTACAGTTTGTGGGTTTAGTGTATATTTGTTTTAATGGTTGTCTGTTGTCATATAAAGCATACACTGAAGTAGCTTTATGAAGTCTGATGTCTCCGATAAAATATAGATATAGTGTCCCATACCAACTAAAAAGCAGTAAAGTGTTTTTGAAGTTCTGAAATCTAAAATTGCATACATGAGTTATAGAAAACATTTTAAATATGCATCACTTGTCATGTATCCATATGACATTTTCTATTAAAGATGCCACTTCCATTATTTTTTATTTTAACTGAGTGGTGATCTGCAGTTCAAGTATCCTGTCTCTGATTATAATGGATGGTCTTACTTTAAATGAAAATTTGCTCCTGTCATACGGAAATCTACTATTATTACATTCTGTTGAAATAATTTATTAACATCAGGTATGTTAAATGAAGACACAGTGGGTATGGGAAACCTGTTTTTTTTTAATTCTACTTTAAGTTCTGTTTTCTTTTGTTCAGAAGTGTTGCTAGCTATGCTGGAAAATAGTTTACTGCTCAAAGCTTCCAGAGAAAATAGAAGAGAAACTGTTTGATATCTATGTGAATGTTTCATTAAGGTTTCTTTCAGATTTATATTATTTTGAATTGCTATTGACTCCATAGAAATTAAAATTAGATGTTCCAAGTTATTAACAAAGTGAGCACTCTCCAGACACTAAAACTGCCTAAAAGTCAGCAAAGATTTAGAGTACAATAGTTTTGTAAACAATTTTCTATGTATTATGTTAGGCAAACCATACTGTACAAGTTCATTGGTTTCATATCACAGTTCTCTTACTGTAAGTAAATTCTGCATAAGCCCAGCCTCCTGCTCAATCCCCTCCTCAGATGTATTGGCAGACTGCTATCAGGTCCCTCCCAAGCCACCCACTTTCCACTTCTCAAGCCCAGTTCTCTCAGCCTCTCCTCACAGGGCAAGTGCTCCAGACCTCAATCATCTTGGTAGTCCTCTGGAATTTACCAGTGGTTTTCCTCTAAACCATACCCAAGTTTTCTTGTAAACTGAGACCCAGACTGCACACAGTACCAAAGTGTCAAGGACCTAAATAAGGCTTGCCACGTACAGGGGGACAATATTTTTCCCCAACCTACTAGCTCTGCTCCAGTGAATAGAGCTTCAGATGCTGATGACCTTCTCTGCAGCCAAGAAACACTGTTGGCTCATGTTCAGGTCACTGCCTTCCTGAGGCCCCCAGGGTCTTCGCCACAGAGCTGTACCCCAGCTAGTCAGTCCCCTCCCTTCATTGTTTCAAGGGAGTCTTCTTTCACAGGTGCAGGACTTTGCATTTGCCCTCGTTAAATTTCATAAATTTCTCGTCAGCCCAATCCTCCAGCTTCTTGAGGTCCCACTGAACTGAAGTCCTGCCCTAGTCCCCAACAAGTTTGGTGTCACTTGCAAACTTAATGAGTGCAACTTGATGACACTGCAAGTGTTGACGGATTAGAATGTAATCCAAAAAAAGGTGTTTCATTCCTTTTTTAATTAGCGTGGCTTTTTTATATGTGAACAAATCCTGTTGTAGATTACAGATGCATTAGCCCATCCTGAGGTTGTTCCATAAGCTGTGCTCCCAGCTGTTACGTGTTCTTTTGTTCACTTTGATTCTTCAGATGATGTTCTGGGACTATATAAGCTACAAATGTAGTTTGTTTTTGTAACATTTCCACACAGAAGTGGATCCATTGGTTGTTAAACTAAACTCTTCTAGAAAAGATTTCTACTGATTAAAAGCAGCCAAGTAAAAAGAAAAGCTATTGATACTTTTATTTAAGAACTAAAGCAGTTAGCACAATCCAGCCACTCCAGGAAAACTTCTCATACAGGAATCTGCTTCAGAACAAAGGGTCACAGGAGCCTATGAAGAACTCTGAATTTCTACATTTTCAGAGAAATACTATTTTATAGTTCTTTCCAAATAAATGCAAAATAGTAGACTTCAGATATAAGAAGACTGAAAATAGTAAAGTTCAGATCAATATTTAGAGTTAATTTCTATGCTGTCATTGCTGAATTGTGCAAGGAAAATGAATGTGACTTTAAATATCATTTTATATTGATTTAAATCAGAAGTAACTCCACAGAAATCTAGTTATGACAGTTTTCAGAAAGTGAGTGTTCATGCATCAAATTTCTCACAGTTATAAATTATTACAGCTGACTGATAATGCGGAAGAATCAGAGTAAAACAGAATTAAGCACCGTACCTAATAACGTTCTGCAATAATAAATAGAAAAACCCTTTGTAATTATTAAAATATATAAATATTTTATATGTATCAAACCTATCATGTTGATTTCAAAGTATAGAAAGAACTATAATAAATGATCTCCAAGTAAACTCATACCAGATGATACATTGGCAGATCTCAGTATCGAGTTACACAACAGAGCAGGAAAAAAATCTCATTATACAGCTACTGTTATAAAAAAAATATTTCTTGTCTCTGAATATATCTACATGAAAAATCATTATCTACACAATTCCCTGCAGAAATAAGAACCTAAGAAGAGTAAAAACACCACAAATAGAAGATTTGTCGTTCAGCAGTCAATTTGAAAATTCCAGGAGGACTGAAATGAGTTTAAATAATAACCTTATGAAAATTCTTCATTTTTTTAAAGGGAAAAAATAGGTTTTTTCTGTAGGCAAGCTCTGGTATCATAGTCAATTTGTTAAACTAGTCTTCAGTTTTTAGTAGGGGTGGGAAGAAGGAGAAACTGGTGACATTATGTTAAAAAAAAGGGAACTTTCTGCTGCTCTGTAAAAATCAGGAAATGAAGAGCATCTGTATTCTCTGTGTGCCATATTTTTCATGCTCTTCTCTTAACCTGGTCTCATTTTTTATCATGAATAAATAAATAAATAAAAAACAATTAGTGTATAATATCTGCTCTCAGGAGCTACGAAAGATACCAGGTGGAGAAATCTTGAATCCTTAAAAGATTTTTGACTGAGGCACCAAATAGAATCAAACAGCAGTTTTAATTTCAGCCATCCTCATTCTTTCCCAGTTCCTAACACCTTCTTCAGTTTACAAGTTTGTATTTCCCTAACCAATCTTCCGGCGTCTCCCATTCTCTCACCAAGAAAGAAAGACACTGTTTTCTTACTTTTTTTTTTTTTTTTGACAAATTTCATAGCTGAAACCAATCCAATATCACAGTAAAGTTCCAGCTGGGTAAAGCCCAATAACCCAGATGGGGTGTTTTCAAAGTATCCTTTCACTATGTTTTTTGTTTCCACAATCCCTAGACCAAAACTCCATTTTAACTATCAGAGGAGTATGTGTGATTGATTAAAAAATATTTATTTCTCTGCTACATGTTAAGCTTCATCTTAAATCAGGATCTGCTGACATTTCGTGTATAGTGCCATAGCTAGCAAGTAGCAGATAGTTTTGAGCTTGAACACTGTGGATTTTTTTCCCTTTGACTGCTAATTGAAGTCCTTTTCTGTTGAGAAGTCTGTTTCTTAAATATGACCCCAGGGAAAAGGAAGTTTCCCTAGAACTTCACTAGTGACAAAAGTTTTTGGAATACAACCACTTATGTTGTAAAGTCATGTAGAGAGGCTAAATATCTTATAAGAGGTTATACAGGACAATAAAAAACATGCCATTCTATGAGTTTAAATGATGATTGATAATAAATCCTAGAGGCCTGCATGCCACACCTGAGTATCACAGCATGATACAGACCAGTACCAATAACAATAAAATTTTATTACTCAGAATTTTTTTGGCTACTATAACATCATTTTTGTGTTCTTCCTCTCTGCAATTCTAAATTTTGACCTTCCATATTAACAATTTTATATTTGAAAAGTGCAGTGCTAGACAATTCTAAAAATAAAAGGCGGTGAAAGTTGTGTTGTTATTAATACAAAAGGTTTCATTCCAAATTTAACGGAACACCAAATTAAGCAGAAATGAACCAAAGACAGGGGTAAGGTATGACAGTATTGTTTCATCTTAAGTTGGAACGATGGGCAAAAAGGATCTTTAATTATGTGTATTTCATTCTTAATCTTTTACACATAGTTAGTTTTTATCTTTTTCCATGCATAACTCCTCGGGCAAAAAAATATCTTGGAATTAAAAACCACATTGAATACTGAGTTTTGTTGCTCTTGGTGGGAGAAGTACTCTTAGAATTTTGAGTACTAAAGGAAATGTCAGCTAATTCTATCTAAACCAAAAATGACTCTTTAGCATCAACCTGTATAAAATAGAGGAAATCTCCCTAAGGAGGGAGTTGCAGTATTGTGGTCAGTACAAATAAGTATATCATTCCCCAAACTTGTTTGCCACAGAATACTGATTTATGGCATCAAATGTTTTTTGAGGTTGATAAAGAACTATATTAGAATAAAAGCATGAAATGAAAGTAGCTCTGAAAAGTTTCTCCCATAATCTTTGCCATACGAATTCTCTTGAGAAAAGTAAAATAAATCAGTCACCCAGAAAGTAAACACTAGATAGTGTACAATACCAAATAACAGCACCATTTGGCAAGTCCATGAAGGGCCAAACTTCTGATTCCTCTGCTGTCTGAGTTTGACAATGAATGCAGTCATGCTGTATTTTTCCCAAGAGAGGTAAACTAGTTGACTTAAACTCAGTCAGGTTAGTTCCTAACACCAATCACTTTGCATTATGGGGACAGAATTAACCACTGCAACTAGGGAAGTGAAGGGAAATTTTCTTTGTTTAGGCAACTCTCAACTAGTTCATAGCTCCTTTAATTGCATGTCAAGCTAATATTTACATTCTTTACTGCAATGTGGTGTAGAGATAGATACCACTGTCACTGAAAATGTGCCAGTTTGAGTGCTGGAGCAGTTTAGTTTCTGTACAATTCATAGCATTTAATTGACCCTTCTGAAAAGCAAAATGGTGTATCCGAAGCTTCACTCCACTACTGTTACACAGTTCCTGGCACTTAAAGCCAGTAATTCAGAATCAGTTCAGAAATTTCTCCTCTGGATCTCTGCATTCAGCATTGACAGACTCTGCCCAAATTTACACTGATTCTGGGGCTCCCTGAAGATCTACTTTCTGATATTTCCCAATATATTAAGAATATGTAAAAATCAGAAATAATCTGCCTTATATGCTCCACATAACATTTAAAAAAAAAAGACAGAAAAAAAGCCTTAAAAAACACATAGTCTGAACTGATGGGGAGGAAAAAAAGAAAACACAAAAAACCTTCAAAACCCTCTACAGTTTAAACCAAATTTTTTAAGTGACTCCTGGAATTTTGTTGTTCTGAATTTTTAATTTCCACATACTATGCATTATCACTCAGGACCTTTTGCCCCTTCATGAAGTGTGGATACAGAATTCATCTGCTATGTATGTTACTCTCTCATATCAGACACACATACCTAAGCAAGTAACAAAGTGGCGGGAAGCAATGACACCTTATCTTCTCCTAACGGAACGGGGATTGCTTGGAGTATCATCATTACTTTTCCTGTCCTGTTTCCACACCAGAACACGTTCACTTAAATCCTCAATAGTTAAGATCCTGATTTCTGTTCATTTTATCAAAATGTGGTTTCAATGTCAAGTGAGAAACAACAGATGATACATGGTTTAATTTCACTAGGTATAGCAATATCAAAAAAATGGAAGCATTTACTAAGCACAGCATTCATACAGGCATTTCCTGGCTGCAGTCCAGTTCAGCAGGCCTTAATTGTCTCAACAGAAGACATATTCAAATTAAAACAGAAGTATTATTCAAAACTTCTGATTTTGACACATTATGATGCCTTGTGACTTCATAGTCCTATTATTTCTTCATTAATACTATCTGATTTGTTCTTGTGACCTGACAGTTCATCTTTTCTCACTGTAGTGATCTAAATTATTATTTAAAAATTAGTATACTTGAGTTATTGTGAGAGTTCAGCACATTCCTCAGACACGAGTCTGCATTGCCACTTGTCTTTTTTAATCTGTTACTGCATTTGAAGTTATATATATAAGATACGCAGTGCAGTGTGCTTGTATCTTCAAAGCCAAGAGTGAATTCTCACACAAGCATTTCAAAGAGATTATCAGGAGCAAGACTGGACAAGAGTAGAAAATGTGGGATCTTAAACTCTTTCTCCTTCCTTTCATCTCTTTTTCTCCATTCGTTTGTAATAATTGAAAAGAGCATGGGTTTTTTTTTAACAAATGATCAAAATTTTTAGAATGTTTTGCAACATTCAAAAACTGGTTGCCTCACTACTTCACTTTATAAAGAAGGTACTGCTGACTCACTCATATCAAACATTCAGTTCAGATTAACTGCAAATATACTGTATTTAATGATGAATGCTGAAATGGTGCATCAGGTCCTAGTAGCTGGCACACAGCTATGTGATTTCCTTTTTCTTTGCTTAGGACTGCAAGTAGAAGTGGGTGAAGATACTACTTCATACACAAAAATGAAAGTGACTCTTTTCGAAGAGACATTGAATCATGTCTATGGTATTGTACAACTGTAGAGAGAAAAACCAAACTCACTCAACAGCAAGAGGCAGGAGTACTATTTTTACCAAGTAACAGATTTTAGTCCATTTGTTTAGTACTTTCCAGGAAGATACTAAAATACGATACTGATAAGTGTTTAAAAAAAAAAGAATCAGAATAGAAAATTCATGTAGAAACTTATAATTTATTGGCCTGTAAAGAAAGTCTTTTTCTAGGCCAATCTTTCACATTATAATTCGGCTTCATTATGGAGGATTGGACTTTAGTGTCAGTTTTCCTGTCATATCAGCATTCGTGGATGATATATGCAGGCAGGAATAGTCCAATATGACTGTAGTCTTGGAAAATTCAAGGAGCAGTAATAGTCATATTACTATTACTGATATCAATGGTTTCAAATTAGATAGATTGAATGATTCACTCTACTTCTCCAAGCTAGATAAATACACTTTGAAAACTACTATAGAAACACAGGTCCCATTTCCGGTGTACTGACCCAATTAACTGGAAAGGCGTCATAAAGAGCATATTATCCTTCCCATCCCCTCAGTTAGCTCAGACTTTCGAAGGATAAACTTGTTCTGAAGACAGAGTGGAAATTTTGGTGAGTGGTGTCAATGTCTTGTTAGAATCATACATTCGTGAAACTGAAAATGTGTTGGTCATCTTCAGTTATTTAGCAGGCCACATCTTGCTATTAATATGTTTAGTAGTGTACATATTTAAAATTCACAGGAAAAGCTGGATGAGTTTAAGATATTGTCATAGGATGGTTATAGCTTATTGTTTAAAAAAACATATAGGCAGCAAGATGCCAAACACCTAGTGAAAGCAAATGCTGAGGCACACCGAGAAACATTGCTCGTAAGAAAGTGTTCTACTGTTTGGATTTCCTTTCTGTTGTATCAAATGATGCATGTAGATTTAATAATTTTCTCTAATGGATCTTGGTTCAGCAGAAATAAATTGCTTAATGTAATAGTGTTAAATAGCAGCATTCAGTTTAGTTAAGGGAACAATGTCTCATATCATCCAACCAGCCAGAGAATAACCTCATAGGAAAGGAAATGTCATTGCTGATCATAGAACTGCTGTTATCAGTAAGTAAAATGTAGTTTCTGTGTGAATAGAAAACAGGTTTAGATTTCAGTTTTATCTGCTTTTAATCTGAACAGCTCTCATTGCACATGGCTGCTATACTGAAATTTCATTCCTGCATCAGTGCCTCATAGGTTCTGACTGATTTGTAGACCCTTCGTGTGTAGTTGTCCCATGCATATGACTCCAGACCACACACGAAGTCACGATCAATCTATCAGTCATTAAAACTATGCTAAACTCAAAGTATCACCTCTAAAGATTTTTGAATTTAGACTTCTTAGTCCTATTCTTTTGTATTCTATAGCTAATTTAAACTAAATTAAAAATAATCACATATAAATTTCTGCAGAAACTGAAAAGATAAATGTATGTAAGCTAGGTGTTGAAATATCAAATCAGACCAACCTGGGGCAATCATGTTCTGCTAGTTGGTTGGTTGGTTGTTGGATTTTACTTGGTTTAAAAACTACATAAACAACACTTCAGTGTCTGATAAAATAACACTTCCATTAAGAAAACATAAAACATGACATACAGAACATGGGAAAAAAGCACATTGACTTTTCAAAAGAGTCACTAAATTGTTTACATTTTTCATGGTTTAGAGTAAACCTGGATTTTGAATTTTTGGCCTAAACATATTTTAATCCTGGCTTTGATAACACTTCAGTATGTGTACTCTTCTTCGATCCCCCTACCAACAGAGAGCTGTTGAGATGGATGAAATGAGCTAAGACCAGAAGGAAATTTCTTTCTAATATTGACAATTACTTATGCAAAAAGCAGGTGGTCCTCATTCTGATACAGATTAGAAAGATCATTACTGAAAAGCAAAGGGGAAGCAAAAGTTTTCTGAACGTTTTCAGCTGAAAGTTTGACTGTATGATGACTATGGTCATTTTCATTCTTCAGAGTGCAAGTGGCTAAAACCTGAGCCAAGGCTAAAAATTACATTTTGATATTGAAAGAGCAGAGACGAATTGGAAATAGAAAAACTATGTCTATTTGCACCAGTTATTTAAATGAGTGTAGAAAATCACAAAATAAAAACCCCTAAGCTCCGGCATAAGCCTTATTCTCAAACTGATCTTTCCCTTGGAATAAGGCTTTACCACTGCTGCTAGAGCACAATCAGCTCTTCAAAGACCTCAGTGAACTAACAGAAAAATCTTTTAATTGATTATTCTGGAATACTGTGGGTACTTCCTCTAGATTTTTTTTAAAACAATAGGCAATGACACTTTCCCTAATGAGCTGACCTACAGATCCCCATAGCATTTTACACCTGCTGACAGAATGAGAAACCAGAGAATTCTGACATGCTTTTCTAACAGTTATGAAGGGTAGTTTTTCTGAATCAGTGAGGTTGTTCTCTGCTGTCTAAGCAGTGTCAGACCTTGGTGAAATGAAGACGTGGGTAGAAGCAAAGGAACTTTGCCTTTGTCACTCTGCCATCAAGAGCACAGAGAAGTTGTTATAGCTAGGAAACCAAGACAGTGAGTTGGCCTAAAGGACAGGGGAGAGTCTAAAGAGGAAAAGGCCTAGAGGACTCCTCATTTATTTCTGCATTTTACAAGAGTATTGTCATTATCCCTTTTTCCCACCTTTCCTAACAAACCTCTTTTTTTCTACAGCTCTTTACTCTCTCTTTTTGCTGCAGCTGCAAGCCTTCACACCACCACCCAACCTCTACACTTAATCCAGTCACCCTGTAACAATGATGTCATCTGTGCTTCTACAATTGCCCCACACTTCTCCAAAGATGGTAGCTCTGTTCTTCTTCTTCTCTGTTCTTCTTCTCAAAGCCCCTTAAAGATACCAGGGAGGAAGACTTCATGGAAGAAGAGCAGGTTTTCTTCACATCATTTCTCAGTTCTTCAGAAAGCCTGTGAAAAATAATTCATGAAGATGCAAAAAGCTTAAGGTACAACTGAACATAAATACCTACAACACATGGAATTATACAGGTAATAACAATAACTGGCAGCAACAGTAGCATATAAAGACCTTAGGTAATTAATGTGATGAGCAAGAACTATACAAAGTGCAAATGACAACTGAATATTCTGTTACAGTAGCTGTGCACATACAAATTTATCTTATACTTTTTACATGTGAGAAGGGTAATATTGGGTTTTTCTTCCTTTCTATTCTTTTTTCCTTTGATTTTTTCCTTTTATTCTTCCTTTTTTCCTTCCTTTTCTTCTTTCTAGAGACTTCTGAAACTAACAAGATTTTATGACTGCACCTGTACTTTGCACAGTACAGTATCATAAATCAATTCCTGTGTTCTCTCCATCACAGATAGCAGGGGGTTTCATTGCATTTACAACTTGCTGCAGTGATTATTACGGTGAAATGAAAAAAGGAAAGAAGAAAAATATTACATTTGTGACTAGAGCAGGTCTAACAATGGATATCTCATAATTTATTTAATGTATTATGTAATTCCTTTCAAAATATATTCTGATACATATCTTTGCAATTTTTCACAAAGATCTCGGCATTTGAGAACTGCTAGAGAGCTAACAGTCACTTCAGTTTCTGGAGAAGTTGTGGAACAACTCAGCCCAGCAAACTAATTCCAGCCAAATACGTCTGACACCTGGGAGTGAAAAAGGAAGCAAATATGATAGTGACAGAATCCACTGCAGGAAGCAACAGTAACAGTGATTCTGGCTCAAGCCAGAGGTGTTTTACTGTAATTGCTGCTAGATGATCTAACATATACTCTTTTTCTGTAATACAGCCTTGGGTAAAGCCTGGCTACCGGCTGGCTGGTGTTAACACCTGAATGCCAAAAAAGGTGCAATTTTAGAAGTGACACTGCTGATCTATTTGCAGAACACATCACCTGCCACTTGCAACATTGCTTGGGAGGGGGATCCATTAGAAAAAGAAGCTTCAGAACAGACATAAGGAGCTTTTCTTCCTGCTCACTGGTCTCTTTTCATGTGCTCATGTTTCAGCAGGTATTTTTCCCACTTCTTCTAGGCTTTACACTATGGCAGTAGTGCTGAATGCAGATGAGGCTTTGCTTAATGCAGCTTCGGGCAATGCAGTACTCCTGATAGCAGCCTGAGTTTTCTACAGTCAGAGAATATTCACCACAGCTTTTAAAGAACTTCCAATTAGCAAGTATCTAGACATAAAAGACAATGGAAGAAAATACTCAATAAGCACTTAAAAAGAGACCTGATGAGGGTAGCAAGGCAAAAATACTAACACAGCATCATCATTCATGTATGTGAGGCATATGTACAGTCTGAAAATTATATCTAAGGTTAATGTTTATCTTCCTTCACTTCAATTAAAAAATTTGTTTCAATATGCCTAATCCTACCATTCTTCTCTCTAAACAACTGTGGTTCATCTGTCCTGTGTTTAGCTGGAACCTGTACAGTAAGTATGTATATTTTAAACTGAAGAATTCAAATGGAATTCTTACTTATCTAGCAGTCCCAAAGCAAATTGTGCCTTCCAATGATGTATAGCTCTGAAAACAATTATAGCACCATGCAGACCTTGAAAAGCACAAGTGATATTTCAATTATAGATGGGCAGAGCCTACTGAAGTAACAATCAAACCTGCTTGAAAATCATTTATTAAATATAGATCATATTGGCATGAAAACCATTTTAGGAGTTTGTTCTTTATTTCTTAAACATTTAAAATATTGATTACTGCATACAGTACCCTTTCAAAATACATAATTGATTCTTTACACTATAAATAATATGGAATCAAAGTGCAAATCATCTCTGAAATATTTGATATTGAAATGCTCCAAAGCGTCCAAATATTTTCACATTGGAATACAAATACAAAGCTAAATTTCGAAGCTCGAATACAATCATCTTGATAAGTAAAGAGGTTTTTAGGGAGAACTGTTATTAATACAATAAAGAAATAAAGTTTAGCCTATATAAGACAAAATGGACACAGATCAGAATGTGACATACATCGTAAAATGTCATTGCTTTCTGAATTCTATTCAGAAACAAATGAAGACTAAAAATGGTGCTGTTCAAGTAGTGTTTCCAAAAAAACTTGAACTATAAACTTTCAGCTCAATTCGGATCCAGACTTCCTCAAACTCACAATGGAAAAAACATCCTTCTTCACTGGTATGTACAAGTACAGTTTTCAAGAAGAATCAGAATTTCAGATTTTTTCAGCTCCAGTGGACTCCATGTAATTGTAGACGTATGTGAAGACCCCACAGATGATGCCATTACAGCAGGTGAATCTTCTTTTGATTGAATAGGGCAAAGCTATACACTTCTTGCAGAGACTGCAATTAAGTTTCATTCCCATCTGTTTTAGTATGAAATAATGCAGACAAGGAATAAAACAGTGTTCAGAGTTCTGTGCCTCAGCCACACTTGTCCTTTCTGACAATCAGCACGGTGCTGAGATTCAGGAAAATTGTTAAAACTAACCTGGGATTACAAAACTAATTTCAATTGGATTAAAGGAATATTTAAAAATTATATCTCAAGGGAAATTTCTTTCTTCAGCTCTGATTATGTGAAGACTTGTACATATGCTCATCTTTACTTGTGCAAATAAACCAGCTGTAGTCAACAGAATAATTCACAAAAATGGTATTTTAGACACATACACCACAGTTGTCAGAACAGAAACCTCTAAAATAGTGCCAAACAATTCACTTGCACATAGTTATTACTGCAGGGAAAAAGACATTTTATTCAACTGAATAGATGATTTATGAAAAAAGATATGATGGATAGCTAGGTATTCTGCCTGAATCTATTCCATGAAATAAATCTCACCTGACTTGTTAATGTGGTGACAGCTATGAATTTCATTATTTTAAGTTCTGACTACTGGACACAAGTTTTATCGCAATGACTGCTATGAGAAATTTTTTTTTCAAAAAAACAGTGTACTAAAATCAGAAACCCCTACCTTGAGATGAGTTTACAACAGTTCTATCTGTTCTCGGCAGAGTTGTTCTCAACAGCTACTGTGGGTTTAGAGCACCTCTCTGTGGTATATTAGTAAGATGTTAGTTACGAAAACATCACAGGAAAATGTATTTCTTATATAATTGCAGATACTAATCTAAAAAGAAAGAAAGTAAAAAATTACTAGAAAAATATTAGTATTAATTGTTAAATAAGTGATGGATGAGTAGTAATGTGCAGAAAAAAGGGTCAGCTTTATGATCTTTCCTGTGTTCTTTTTCCATAGTTTCTGTTGGCATTTTGTGAAGTGTATCCTAGCACATGAAAATTGATGTACAGCTTGTATTTAATACCTATTGTAAGTATAGAATGGTTACATTTTTTGCATTTGAAATAATAATGATCATAAAGGATATGATTGGTTTAAGAATACTTACTACATCTATTTCCAGAGCTATGGCAAATTACATCTGCTATGATCAGGACAAAATTTTATCTAAGCATTGTTGCATTAAAATTTTCCTAAATACAACTAAATACACAACTATGGCAACATAATAGTTACATCCACTTAAGTTCATTTATATCACCAACTCAGTTCTTCGCTGGCTAAATTGTCTGCACTCTACTTGCAAAGAGAGGCAAAGGCAAGTAAGGATAATGCTGGGAAGAGGGAGCACACACCTCGCTTTCTCAACAGGGCTTCTCTGCTGACTCACAGGTCAGCTTCAAGGCAGCATAATTCTAGGGTTTAGAGGGAAGTTACTAAGGGAGAGATGTCTGTTTGGACAATACCTCATATTTATATTTATATTTATATTTATATTTATATTTATATTTATATTTATATACTTATATTTAGTTATGCTGTATAAAAGCAGCAGTTGTTTATGAACCAGTGACACACTGTTCTGTTATGGAAATTAGCATGGGAATCAGATGAAGTTCAAGTGAGCTTCTATAACTGATATTTTAAGAGTATGTTTTTCAAGGGAGGAATATCCAAAACTGAATCACTTTCAAATGTTTCCTTTAAAATAAAGTATAGATTATGTTAGGAAAATAAAAATTTATTTTGTGTTTATTAGTGTTCTAATGTGGAAACTAAACTAATTCAGGCAATAGGAAACAAAAAAAGCTAGCGTTTAATCACAGTGTATAAGCCATCACATCTATAACCAAACTATAGAACCAGTAAGAAAAATATTCTCCCTAGTACTGCATTCAAAGATTTCTCACTGGTCATTTCTATGGCAAGACAAGATTTGGAAGGAAGATCAGCCCGTTTAGAGTTATGCATCCATCAAGTACAGGTTTTGCCATAAAAACAGTATTTAACACAAAAAACAGAAAAAAAAAAACTATTTTTGGACACAGGAACTCTCTGTCCTTGCCTTGGTAGTACCCAGGGGGGACTTTCTTCTTCATGTACGCTAGAGAGTAAATCAGTCCCCAGAAACAGGACTTTTATGTGTCAAGAAACATTCCCAATGGAAATTCATGTACATTTTAATATAAATGAGCGTTTAGCATTTCTAAAGCTTAAACCCCCCATAATTGTCCACTAACGAGCATTTATGTGTAATGCCTTTGTTAGTCTGTCAGGCCAATCTTAAGAATATTTTTCCTATTATTTTGGAGGCCACTTTTGCAGGGATTATAACATAAGACAAATATGGAAAGATAAGAGGTTTTGGTATTTACTCTAAAGCTTAAGTCAGCTTTCCTGCTCTTTGAAGCGTAACCTTCTTTTTGAATTGTATCCAAATAGCCAGACATCTTGTGTGAAAAATGTCTTACTATGCAAAGGTCTGTGAGATGACCATGGAATTCAAAGGTTATTCTGTCTATTGGGAACTTTTAGAAAGAAAAGGAGTCTTGCTTCAGTTTAGCATGATTGTTTGAAATTCGTCTGTAAGCCTTTCCCTAATTTTACTGAAAGTCATTTCATTCAGAAACAATGCTGTGGTAATGTTACATATTTTAAGCCTGACTAGCAAACTGAAGCTGCTGAAAGGTAGTCTGCTACTGTGAGAGATAAGACAGTGGACTAGATCCTGAACTTTCTGTCGTACAGATCAGATAATTATCTTGTTTCCTTGCCAGTGT
The DNA here is from genome assembly GCF_030867145.1 of Opisthocomus hoazin. NCBI lineage: Eukaryota > Metazoa > Chordata > Aves > Opisthocomiformes > Opisthocomidae > Opisthocomus > Opisthocomus hoazin. The sequence goes on along the minus strand of NC_134420.1, from coordinate 41,092,235 downwards.
AGATAACTTCAAGAAGCAGAAGAGTTAAGCAATTATCTTCACGATGCCTAGGACCACAGTTTTCTGCACTATATTAAATCCTCCAGCAGTGTAGAATATGGATGTTAAGTGCAACCATTACTAAAGATATCTTTCAAATACTGGATGCAGTCTTCAGTGCAGATGCATCTGAATGTTGCATAATAACATTCAATAACAGATTTCAGATGTGTCAGAAAGAGGAGAACGTAATCATAACAAATTGGTTCACTGATTTGTTTCGGTTCTTTTTCCATTCAGGAATTATATGTGGTTTGACTGCAATTTTCTAGAATTTATCATTATCTGTGGAATATGGTTTGTGAATTATTCTTGATCTGTAACTCATTCATAAGCAATTAGTTGGAAAAATTATACATTTAAATGCCTTGGTTAAAAATCTGGCTGCTCCCTATGTGGGTGAGCACAACTATTAAAATTCAAGTAGTGCCAAGAGAATCCCAAACAGGCCCCAGACCTGTTGTGCAGCAAGACATACAGCAGAAGACCTACATCTGACTCTGAGGTGTCTACGTGTGCATACAATTGCGGTTCAAAAGTCTGTAACCTTTTTGAAATACATACATAAAACTTGCGGTTTCAAAGTATTCTTGTGAGTAAAATGATTTCTAGAAAGAAAAAAAAAAAAGAACAGGAAGAGACGCAAGTACATGCAAAAAAAAATGTTCTGAAGAGTAAAATGATGATTTCTTTTCAGTGTTTTTCCAAGCTGACATAGTCCAAAATATTCAGTATCCTCTGCCTGTTCAGACTAAAGCAAACAAGCTTGAGGTTTGCACTGTCTTTTCAGATTGATTCAAAATTAATCAAGAAACCACGCAACATGGAAAACCATATAAAAGTGTCTGTTCCATGTCTTCATCAATGAATAACTGTTCTCTGAGATACCTGAAATAATCTCCATAGATGAGGTTACCACCAGCTTTCATCTGTGACATCTGTGACATCTGTGCCAGGAGTAAAAATTCTTTATTATTTCGGAAGGCTATATGTAAACTTGATCTGTTCAGCATTACCTTAACTTCTTTGAAGGCAACATTAACTGAAAAGAAACTGCACCACGTTATGTTGACAATCTTTTGAAAACAGGTGAGACAGAAAAAAGAAACACAGGTACCCAGTGTCAACAGAGTTAGGGCAACAATGCATTATGCATTGAGTTGGAGGCAGAAGAAAAATTTCTCTGGCAGCCATCATCCAAACTAGACTACTCACACTCTTCTGAGCAGTAATATAAAATTCTGAGAAGTAAAACCACTAGCTCCTATAAAAGGGAGACGTTTCAGTGAACTCTAACTTTGGATCAAGAACAAGGATGTGCCGTCTGCACTCTGCCTGGTCTAAACAAGTCCTCAAAATGAGACCAAAACAACCCTTCTCAAAATTGTGGCCAGATTCCAAATGCCATTGCAATGACTTAGTATTGGGTCTAGAGAGAATGGGTCTCTGAGGAAGATGTGTTTTCAAGCTTTATTCTCTCTGTTTTGTATAGTGCCTTCAGCAGTCCATAGAATTGTTATTAATGTGAGCAGATAGGCACAGAAACATTTAATTTAAAAAAAAAATACAGTCATATAGGATTCTAGCTCCAGGCAGGTTCTGGCACCTTTGCTCACTCCCATTGAGTAGTACCAGTCAATTTTTAAGACTATAGAAGCATCTTCATTTTTATGCTCCTTCCTTTTCTTTACTATTTGGGCTATTGAGAATCACATTCCCATCTAAACTGCGTGCTACATAGCTGACATCATCATTGTGATGCTGTCTTTACCTTTTGATTGTTCTAACATAGATTATAAGAAAATTATTAATATGACCTTTTCATTATGTCTGTTGAAACTCTTTGCTAATTACAAATTAATTCTCAAGACTTTTATGACAATATTGTTCAACACAGAAAGCTGAAGTTATTTATGGTTCAGCTGGTGATTTTGAATGCTAACAGTTGGTAGGAGCAGAGTCATGGGGATTTGATTGCTACCCTGGCTTTTAAGAAGTGATTGGTGCCGACGTCTGCAGGAAAACTAACTTTGCTAACACTGGGGCAGCAGTTAGGAGGTTTTGTTTGAATTGTTATTTACTGCTAAAGTAAATGCAGAAGGTGATCAGACTTGTTTCCATGATGAATTAAATTTTTCTCAGCTAGACATGGCTTGGCTTTCATGTGCTTCTCAAACCTGAGTCATATTTATTCTCTGATAATTCTGGTTAGCTCTCAACCAAGAAAACTTATCTTCTGTGCATGAAGGATAAAAAGGGTCAAAAGGAGGAACAGTAATACAACAACAACAGATCTCAGGTGGTCTCAGAAGCTGTAACTGTCTCTGTAAACAATGCCTCTCACACAAATAGCGGACGTGGATATCTGTTACTTTGCAACCTGTGTTTTCCAGACTCTTGTTATATATCAAATCAGTTGCATCAAGGCTGTTAATACAAACACGGCCTCAGAGGATGAAAAAGGATGATTGAGCCCTTGCATGCTAACAGCTTTCCATAGTCAACGTTGTTATTAGATTTTTCATTGTTCTACAGAACTGCTGGCTGTTCCTGGTGAGACCCGGTGCCTTCTTTGGCTCCCATCATTTTGAATCATGACCATTTTCAGTATAAGAAAGCTTATATTTTTGGATGTTTTATAGCTTCTATTGAGATCTGCAATCTGGGTTGGATAAAACAACAATTGCCCTTACAGGGGAAAGCCTAAAACAATTATGACCCATTTCTGTGACACAAAAAGCAGATACACAATACATCACATCTTCTGAAAAATGGCACAAGTAAGAAAATCATATCAAATACATAGTTATTTGTTGACATATTCCCAAGACATGTGAAGCAGGAAGAAGATAGTCAAACACCACAAGAGTAATTCTTAAAACTTCTAAGGAAAAAATATCTTTATTTCTTGAATTTGTCTGTGGATACTGCTACACTTCATACAGAGTTTATAGGTCAGTAGGTACATTTTGTCCATTTGAAATCAATTTCAGTTTGGTAGACCCAAATATCAGCAAGGCAATATTGAAGTATAATCTTCTATTTATTTGAAGGAATAAGCTTTATATTTATAACCTCAAACTGGTATTTTAAAGTCCTGTCTAATGGAATGATTGACAAGGATATATTTTTGGCACTGTGTAATTACACTCTGAGAAAAATATTGGTTTTTCCAATATAGGCTTTTCATGTATTTCCTGAGAACTTTAATTTTCACTTTAAACAAGTATCTATCTATGATGTGCATGTGCCTGCCTGATGCCTGTCTGTGGAGGGAAATAACAAATTTCTGAATATTCTGAGACTGCTTAGGGTGCCATGTGTTGCTTTGTCTGCATATAATTTTAGTTTCAGTATAAGAAGTAATTATAAGCATATTTCTAGATCTAAATATCTAAAAATACAGATGTAGTTTTAATTTGCAACTCAAGAAAAAATTTCTATTAAAAATCAATATTTTTCTTAATTTTTTAAGAAAAGACAGCTCATAATAAACACTGTTAATGTTTAAGTAGTAATCTTAATTAACAGCAAATTGCCAAGGGGGATTGTACAGGTGTGTGTATGTTGAAAGATTGCTTTTTCAAAACTATACTGTTAATTTTGGGGAAGAATAAAGTCTTTTGAAATTATATTTCAAGCAAGAATGTATACACAAAGGCACAGCCATTTTCTTTTTAATGCTCTTTTCAGGTTTTTGAGGAAGGGGAAAATAATTGTGTGTTTGTATTTTGTCATCACAATTCAAAGTCTTTTTTTAATATTTATTGTAATTAAGTATAATGTCTTATTATACATTTATGTTGATATGCAGCATGCATCAGGAGACCCTTACTATGCACCATACAGTTATTTTGAAAGGTGTCTCATGTGCATGACTTTTTCAGGGACTATAGTCATTTTGCAGGTGTGAGGCTGCTTCATTGAACATCCTTTAATGACTTCAGTTAATTTTAGTTGTGTCAATGTGTGCATATTTATTTATTAAAACACTAAGTGGAAAATATGAATTATGTGTATTATTTAGCCAATATTAAGCTGCCAGTTAAATCACAAACCCCTCTATGAGTGCACAAACACTTCTCCCTCATCTTTTCTCTCTGCATGCCTTTGCTGTTCCCCTCAAGGTGACGATACTTTCCACTTACATCCCTTGCTGTATTTATTCTGGTTCAGACAGCCACTCCACTGCACTTGTTCTGATTCTTTAAGCAGCAAGGTAGCTGCAACTGGAATCAGTGTATTTTTTGGTCTGGTTACTGCCTGCAGCCTTGTTTACTGCCTGTTTTTCTCCCCCCCACCCTGCCCCCATCCCTTGTCCCTGACCCCTCCCATGCACACATGTACTCCTTGACAGAGTTTTGTCTTTGTAAAAGGCAAGTTTCCATAAGGTTAATTGCAAGGTTAAAACTGAGGCGATAAGAAAGCCCTCACAGCAGTGAACAGCCAGAGTGGCTGTTCTCTCGGCCCCCACGGCAGCCCCGCGCCCTGCAGCCAGCACCAGATGGCAACGGCAGAGTGCGGCAGCGGGGGCCCACCCAGCGGGGGTGAAACCACAGGGAGACATGCGGTAAGGATTCTACCTGAGAAGTGAAAATCTTCATCATGGATTAATGCAATTTCCATTAGTTTCAAAACCCTCATTGTCTTTTTAGAGAAAGCCTAAGCCGCAACTTTGAATACCAAGCCCGCTCTCCCACTAAGGCAGTGACATCTATGATGCTATTCCACCTTAAAACTAGATAGCTATTCGTTTTCTTCCATGACTGCTGACGAAAGGTTGTTCCATACTGTCTCTTGTATATAATGACCCTGTATCTGAGAAACACACTTAAATGTCTTTTTATTTCTAACTGAATGAATATCAAGGTCACAATGAACCAAGTGTCCCAAGAACAGGGGACAGTAAGATACAAAAAGGAACATGTACAATACACAGAAGAAAAATGGTCTAAGGATGAGTTCTCTGTCTGGTCATATTCTTTTCTATACCATTCCAGTGTTCTTCATATTTTGAACGGACAGTGAACAGTGATTGAAGCTGACCTCTTGCACCAAAGATACTTGCTTAATTTCCTTTTCTGCAAGACAACTATTTCAGCTTGTGCCCATATTCAGAAATGAAAACCAGTTCCCACAAAGGAAGACTGCAGGAGAAGGCCAGCAGATGATTGTTATATCATGTAGAACCATAGTGAAGTGACGTGTCATTTTACATAAGAGAAAACGCATCTCAGACGTAAGAATCATAGAATAATTTAGGTTGGAAGGGATCTCTGGAGGTCATCAAGTCCAACTCTTTGTTGAAACCAGAACTAACTTTGATATCAGATCAGTTTGATCAAAGCCTTGTCAAGAGAAGTTTTGAAAATCTTCAGGATTAGTTATTCCACAGTCTCTCCTAGAAGAAAAGGAGGGTAGATGAAGATAATAAATAGAGAATGAAGGAAATATATCTCAGACTGGCAAGCTGCAAGTCTTACTGAGAGTGGGTCTACATGTGCATGTACATGTGTGCATAGACACACCTGGGTATGGAGCTGGGGAGGCAGAAGGGAGGATCTACAGTCATCACCCGTCATTGTCTCTCTGGAGGAGTCTCTCCAGAAAGAAAACTTGCAACAGGGTACCTCTCTCCCCTTGCGGTGTTAGAAAGGGCGCATGCCTTTTATCTCTCTCTTCCTGTAGAAGACATCTTGTTTCATGGAAAACAAACTTCTACTTGCTGAAAAACTTGAGAACAAATCTCAGTGTTTTTCCATATTTGTCTGCCTCCACTGGATTTTTCTATGAAAAACATCAGTCACAAGACCTTTACACACTAGTAGTGGTCATCCTTTCTGTGTTACAAAGCTCCAGGGTAGCCACATTCCTTACCTGCTCTGTTCCCTTCTACCTCTGACCTACGAACAATTATGCTAAACAAATCTGTACTCCAATTGTTAATTCTTTTTCAGCCTCCAAATACTAAAGTTGAATGAGAACTTCTGGTCCTAAGTAGATAACTAAGACTAGTGAATAAATGAAGGGGAACTACACTCATTTGAAAAAACAAATACAAAAAATCACTGAATGATCAGCAGAATGGAAAAAAAGAGAGAAAAACAGGCTAAAAGACAAGTCTCTGCTATGTAAGTCACAGTCTGGCTCCATCCATTTGTTTGCTATTGCCTGATATTGCAATGGGTAAGAGCTTTCTGAAATGTTAAATGCAAGATAAACCACATTTTTAGTGCTTGAAAATGCCTATTTTTAGTTTCCCAATGGGGGCATTACTTTCTTCTTGTTAAGTTCCAAAACTTTAAAGACCTATTGAGAAAAGAGCTTATATCTTAAATGCAAATATCTTAGCTTCGAAGAAAGGGAGTACAGTGAACCCACTGGACTTAGTAGAAACATTCCAATTGAATTGAAGCACTCAGCTGATAAAATGAAACTCATAGAAAAGCTTGGTTGGTACAAATCAGCACAACTTACAGATTTAACTATACCCAAGTAAGCATGCATTAAATACAATGTAAAATAAAAGTATCTGTCCTTTAACTACTTAAATGCCATTGTAAATGGAGACCTGTTCATTAATACAGTGAAATGAAATGCAAATCTGATATTTTTCAGGATTAATTTCATTAATGACAGTTTCTAACAGTTTTCTTTATTGCTATAGCACGCACGAACTCTTCCAACTTCGCAAACAGGTTGATCCTCAATTTCAATTCCAAAACATATTTGTTTCTTTTAAGTACCTTAGTGTAAAGCAAGTTATGGCAGATATGGGAATGAAAACAAATAATTTGCAAGAGAAATATGAAGCAAGATATTTGAGTTTTCTTCTTTAAATTATATAAAGGATTTAGAGAAGGAATCAGTAGAGTGATGTCAAGTGGCTCTGAGCAGGAGCAGAAAAAAATCGAAAGAAATATTGGGGTTTTTTAGTAAATAATAATTGTATGTGTGTGCATTTATTGAGAGAGGGCATGAGCATTTCAATAAACTGTCACTGCTTAGTAGATAGGAATAGAATTCAGACAGAGGAACGTGAGTTTCAAATGGATATATATTCTGGAGAAGTTAAAATCCTGATGAGTCTGAAAGAGCAGCTTCTAGAACTCACTTTTTGAAGGTACACTAGAGTAGTGTATAGGTGGAAACACTCTAGAGAATAAGGCAGGACTGTGACAACAGCTGAATACCACTACTGAGCTGAAATAATAGCAAGGAAAATGTTGAACAACGCCAGAATATAAAAGAGGTCATCACTTCCTGAGGCTCTGCAAGAATAACCTGAGCTTTACAAGGCTCTGCAGAGTATCAAAGCAAACAGAAGAGTACATGAGTGATGCAAAAGCTTACAAAGTCTGAGGTGAAAACTCACTTGATTAGTCCTGAGTGTGCTCCCTGTGAGCCAGGTCCTTTCAGAAACCCAGGGAGTGTAGGGCTGAGGGAGTGCCGCACTGACGGGCGTGCAGAAGCGCAGTCTTTCCAAGCAACCTTTCTGACCAGACCAACTTTGTGAGTGCTTGCAATTCATATTGAAGGCAAAATGTAGTAAATGACCATTATTTTTTCGTGGCTCAATTCTTCTTCAGTCAAAATATCCAGTGAACTCATATGCACTTGAGATGCAGATTTTGACTCTTTAAATGTTTTGTTACCAATTTTATCCACAGTGTGAAAAAAAAATGTATCTATAGAAATTCTACAGTATCTGAAGTTGGCTGAAGTAAAATGTTGAGTTGTTCCTTAATCCTGTAGGTAGAAGTGTGTGCAAGAGTGTAGGTTTTGAAAGCTGGAAAGCAATAAGTTCCTCAAGTGAAAAGTACATTAGCTGTTGTGTATGAAATATATTTCTCTTTTGTCTTAAATTTAAGCTACATCAGACCATACTTATAAGCTAAATTAATTCAAAAATTCATAAAATTCCAATACCTAGCATTCATAGACTTTTTATACTGCATACTAGAATGAATACTCTCACACATTCTTATTTTCACTTGGATACCCTTATAGAATCAGCATCAGAAATGTCCAAAGGTTAACTGATATGGAAACATGTATTTCAATAACTGATATTTCAAGGAGATTAAAAATATCAGCTAATTATTTTACTTTCTCTGATGCCAGTGACATACATTACATCTGCTACACTGGATAACAACAGTGTGCTTTTCTATATTTAGTAATCTAGGTCCTTTATGGTATCTTTTTGAGACACAGTCGATCTGCTGACAGTATTTTCGCTCTCTCAAAGCATACTATAATCCTTTGCTGCTGTCTAATTTATGAGGAGGAGATAGCCATTCTGTCAGCACCCCTGCAGTGAGAGAAAATAAATGAGCTCTGCTGTTCCAGACACACTTTTTACTACGACGGTTACTTAACAGCATACAACAGATAAAATAAGAAGACAAGCATGGGGTCAGACTAAAGATTCTTCTTGTCCTGCATCTTTCTTGAGTGGTGTCCAGTAACAGCTGCTTAGAGAAAAAACATATAGGAAACCAGGAATGTATAGATCTTTTCTCTGGTATACCCTCCCAGCCTCTTGCAAACAGCACTGTGGATGTTCCCTAACCTTGAGGTTGAATCTGGACCATCTCATTAAGTAGACACTGGTTGAGTACTGATTTCATTTCAAAATAAGGAAATAAGGCCATTTTCAAACTTAGCAATACTTTTGAGTTCATCCACTAGAAATAAGGTTTTTGTTTTAATAGCTTAGACTAATATGTGAAAAATTCATGTATTCTGTTCAGCAGAATGACCTCTACTACTTGTAAAGCAAGACATAGGTAATAACTTTTTTTTACCTACTTTCTCTGTGCCTTGCTTAAGACATACCAGTGTAATCCATTGCACTGCAGAAGGCTACGTCTTCGTTACAGAAAAAAATGACAAGCAGTCTGCTTGTACTACAAAAGATACTCAGTTACTTATTGCAAATAGTATAACCGACATTACTGCATGTCTCATAGCAATAGGATAGGGGGCAATTCACATCCCCATCCCTGACTTTGGCTGGATTGTCATTCAAAGCAATTTTCCCCACTGGAAACCAGTCCACTGAGATGTGATTGGTTCACAATTCAATTGCTCAGGATCATAGCACAGAAAATACTATGGTAGCATTTCCTTGGATACCCTTCAGGATGCTTACCAAGAGGGGAAAATGCACCATGTTTGAAGACTGCTAGGTAAACGAGGCATATTTTTCCCTAAAATTTTCAAATTCACCTTGTTTGTAAAAGAAACTTTTACCATTCATTCTTATTTTTACATCCCATTTATTTTTATCATTCAGGGCTCTATATGTTTTTTTAAATAACTCAGTAGCTCTGCCAGAAAACAAAATGTCAAGGAATATAACAGATTTGTTTGGCTGCGTTTATTGTTTGGGGAAAAGAGAACTACAGGCAAGAGACCAGAAAGCAATGATTCTGGGTAAACTGCAGTGGCTGATAACAGCTTTGAGATACTGAATAATCATAATGCATAATCATATGAATAGCTGTCAGAATACAATGAAAGTAAATAACATACCTTTGGATAGACACAAATTATCCATCTGTGTGGAAGATTTTGGAGTACTTTTGTAACATTGCTGTCATATAAGGTAACTCCAAACAATAGTAGTGTGCAGGAGTACTTGAAATAATTGGTTTACAGTTTTAATTTCGTTATTCAACATTATACCCATTTCTTTTGTTTTCCCGTATACTCTGGAGAGAATCTCTGTTCCATTCTTGGAAACAGCATCACAGGTCTTCCAACTCTTATTTTAGATGTAATTAATCTAAAACAAAAATAGTACAATACTGTCTTCAGACCGGTCTAGATATTCATGGATTGGCTTTTTTCACTGTTGATACTACATGCAAAGTTTCTCTCAGATATTTGGAGGAAGGAGAGAGATGGAAAATCATTGATACAGGTCTAGCCTCAGTTTGTATTAGTTACTGCACATTTAACTCAACCAAAGACATGGCAATATTTCTGAAAGCTTAGAAAATCTGAGAGGGGTTAAAAATGTGTCTGCAGTTAGAAATTAATTTGATTTGTGAAAGACAATGGAGTGAAAGAAGAGAGAAATGAAACAAGAAATTAAATAATTTTTTAACACTATGTATTTGTGGTTTCTGTTTTTCTGTTTTCACTTAATTTCACTTGGTTCCATAGTGAATTAGCACCATCGTAGCAAATGTGACAAAAAGAATGAATTTAAATGAACTATGTCTCCACCTCTGTGAGGGAGGTTGTGAATTCTAGGAGTCCTTGACAATAAAGAAAAGGATGAGCCACATAGAAAAATGTAGCCATAAGACTCCTATAGACCTACAGCAACACTTTCCAAATATGCTAGGGACTGGACACCTCAGGCTTTCTAACAAATGCAAAATTTTCCATAGAAAAAAAGTTAAATTAAAACCAGTCAACATTTCAGTCTTCTTCAGAAATATAACTTCAGCTGAAAAATGGGAAGTGCCTGTATGCAAAAAATCACGTGCAACCAAAAAGAACTTAGAGGAGAGTAATGCTCTAGGCTCACAGTAGGTTCCTATGCAGAGTGACTAGGAGCTTCATTGAACACCTAAAAGCTCGCTTTTTCCTATTTTGGGGTGTGGGGCGTGGGGTTTAATCTGGATTTTGTTTTGATTTCTTTCCTCTCAATGTTTGTTTTCAATAGTCTCTTCTAAGTTCAAAATACAGTCATTTACTGCTGTACTGTTCTTCCTACTATAATTACCTTAAAATCATCAAATCTCTTATGTTGTCAAAGAACAGAAGGAACAATTTTTCTTTTAAAATTTTGATGTGGGACTGACACCAAATCTAAAGCTCAATGTCATCATTTCATCTATGTGAGACGCTGCCTCTAGCCAGCAAACTGTTACAGGCCAAACACGTACTTGTTCTCTTTTTTACTCCAAAATTCATCAAAATTTTTCAGTGATAAGATATGATATCAGGATTCATTTTCACACTGATTCTAGTTTAAAGATGAATGGAAAAAATACACCTGTATGTTATATAAAAAGCTGACCATGAAGATCTGCAGAAAGAACGTGCAATGCTGAATGTATGGATCATAAAATGGCAGATGGTATTCAATTTATAAAAATGTGTGATGCATGGGAAAAAATGCCCTAACTGTATAATCTCAAAGATGATCTCTGAACAAGTTATTGCCAATCAGGTAAGAGACCTTAAAATTATTATGGCTCTACAAGAACATCAGTTCAATTCTCCGTGACAAATCAGAAAGGCAGTATGAATGTTAGGAAGACTAGTAGAGAACAAAGCAGAAAATATGACTACAAACTGTGTTAGGTCAATAATGTGCCTGTCAAGAGCTATTAAACATAAAAACATAACCTCTGTCTCAGTGAAGCACTGAACTGCAGATCGAGAGATGGTTTTGGTAGCCCTGTTCCCACAGTTCTTTTCTACCTATTTCTTATCAGACAGTTGTAGACCTAGAAGAACTTTTTCCCTGACCATAACTGTCCTCAAGTTCTAAATCACAGACTTACGAATGGCTTTGCACAGATAGACTATTGCATCCAATAACACCATTTAGATTCTGTATAAATTTTGCCTTGTAAAATAGAGCAGCTACCTTCCAGCAGATGACTAGATGAGCAAAAGCAGTTGTCTTTCATGGCTGGAGTCATAACTCTCAAAGTACATAATGGCAATGGTATCATTCAGACAATGCAAACACACCAGTCCTCTTGATGATTCAGGGAATTTTTAAAAAGTAGTTTGTATCAATTCTTTAAGCTTTCTTCAGTAAAATATTCTTCCTATGTGAAGTGAAAGCAAAATAGACAAAAAAAATTTACTTCATGCATGCTTAAGCAGAATATGTTCTCTCTCACAGCAAGGGCTTTTTAACTATCACAATTATTTGTTAATCCTAAAATGTTTCCTTTTCTATATTTCTATATTTTCTCTTTCCTATACTTAGATGAGGAGTAATAGTTAAAAGCTGGTTTTTAATGATGTAAATACATATACTGGGTTTGTGTGGATAGGTTTTGGTAGCAGGGGGGCTACAGGGTTGGCTTCTATGAGAAGCTGCTAGAAGCTTCACCTGTGTCCCATAGAGCCGATGCCACCCGGCCCCAAGATGGACTCGTTGCTGGCCAAGACTGAGCCAATCAGCAATGGTGGTAGCGCCTGTGGGTTAAAATATTTAAGGAGGAAAAAAAAAAAGACTGTGTAATGGCATTTGCAGCAGGAAAGAAGAATGAGAATATGTGAAAGAAACAACCCTACAGACACCAAGGTCAGTAAAGAAAGAGAGGGAGGAGGTGCTCGAGATGCTGGTGCAGAGATTCCCCTGCAGCTTGTGGAGAAGACCATGGTGAGGCAAGCTGTGCCCTTGAAGCCCATGGAGATCCACAGTGGAGCAGATCTTCACCTGCAGCCCGTGGAAGACCCCACACCAGAGTAGGTGGACACACCTGAAGGAGGCTTGTGACCCCATGGGAAGTCCAGCTGCAGCAAGCTCCTGGAAGGACCTGTGGACTCATGGGGAACCCACACTGGAGCAGTCTGTTCCTGAAGGACTGAACCCTGTGGAAGGGACCCACGCTGGAGCAGGGGAAGAGTGTAAGGAGTCCTTTTCCTGAGGAGGATGGAGTGGCAGAGATGATGTGTGATGAAATGACTGCAACCCCCATGCCCTATCCCCCTGTGCCACTCAGGGAGAGGAACTAGAGAAATCGGGAGTAAAGTTGAGCCCAGGAAGAAGAGGGGCGTGGAGAAAGGTGGTTTAAGATTTAGGTTTTATTTTCTCATTATCTTACTCTGATTTGATTTGTAATAAATTAAATTAATTTTCCCCAAGTAGAGTCTGTTTTACCCATGATGGTAACTGGCAAGAGATCTCCCTATCCTTATTTCGACCCATGAGCCTTTCATTTTATTTCTTCTCTCCTGTCCAGCTGAGAAGGGAGGTGATAGAGTGGCTTTGGTGGGCACCTGGCATCCAACCAGGGCCAACCCACTGAAATACATAAAAATATGTCCAATTACCTGCTCTGCTTCACTTATAGTTTTCTGTGGATTTAGGGGTTTTGTTTCTTGTCTGTGTAATTTCTTAGGACAAATCCAGCAACGGTCTAGCAGCTTTACTCTTTGCCCACTAGAAGGACTTTCTGGGACCCTTTCTGCAAGAAGGGATGAACGATACACGCAATGTCTTATATGTTCTTCTGGAAGTGTTCTTCTCCTTCCAGGTTGTAGCTGTGGAAATATACTCTAAAAATGTAGAAATACACGTAACAGCTGAATGAAAAGCAAAAAATCTCATCAGTGGCTATTCTTCTTAAGTGCTAGTCTTTCCAAAACAAATGAAGAACTCGGGCTTACACATGTGTATAGATACTATTTAACTCTGCAATTTCATTTACCACACTTCATAATGCTAGATATTTGCCTAAATATTTTTTCTAGTATTGGGTCAGAAAAAATAAAAAGGAAAAAAGCTGAAGATCAACAGGGAAAAGAGACTTGTGACACTTTGGAAATCTTACTCTATATCCAACAGAATGTTTAGGTCATTCCTAATATGTGATCAGAATGCATGTTTACAACAGGGAAGTATATGCCTGTGTGCACATGTACCAAATTATCTGCGTTTCACTATAAACAGAGATGTTCTTTGATGGACAATATGTTTGCAAACAAAATAAAACAGAAATCCTTATCACGTTATTGATCTATCATATAATCCTTATCAGTCTTCTCTTCTAATCTTAACTGGACTACATTTTCTTTTCTGCTCTGCTTATGAAATGTCTCTTGCTGTTCAAAGGGGTTTTGCATGTGTATGTCTCAGAGGAACTTTTCTCGTCATGCAGTGTATAGGTCTATGGAAGTAAGATTCTGTATCCATAATATTAGTAATATAATTAGAATAAGAAGACATTTGTCCTGGGTTTGGCCAGGACAGGGTTAATTTTCACCAGACTCCAGGAAGGGGCACAGCCGGGGGGTGGGGGCTGACCCCACCTGGCCAAACAGAGCCGGGTATTCCATACCATGTGACGTCACGCTGGGTTCCGGTGGGGGGGGAGCGGCGCGGCGGGAACGCACTCGCGGCTTGGGCGGGCGCAGCGCCGGTCCGGTTGCGGGAGAGCGGCTGTTGTACGGTTCGTGGTTGTGTTTTCTCCTTATTTGTATCGTTGTTGTTCCTGTTTTCCCTCTGTTTGCTGTTCTGTTAAACTGCCCTTATCCCGACCTACCGGTTTCTGCCTCTTTCTTTTTCATTCTCCTCCGCACGCCGGCGGGGGGAGGGGCGGCCGCGTGGCGCTTTTGTTTGCCGGCGGCAGCCGAAACCGAAACATTAAATTGGCGCCCAGACGTGGAGCGGGGATAACGGCAGGGCTGAGCAGCTGGTGTTAAAACTGCTTTCATAGATTTTGTTAAAATTTATCATACGCATTTTCTGTGTTAAATAGTCGCCGGTAAAAATGTTTCTGTCTTTGATCAGATGGCTGTGGTTTCTGAATCCTTATTTGCAGTATGTATTCAATGCCGTGCTGTTCATCATCGCTGGGAAAAAAATCAGGATGATAATTTTGCTCTACCTTACGATATCGACTTATGATATGATAACATCACTGTGCATGAAATTAGTCTTGTATTTGCATGCGGCACTGCGGTCATTTCCGTACCTCGGATACTATGTCTTAGATTTTGTTAATAATCAAACCCAGTCTGTGGGGAAAGCCGAAGGGGATACCTTCCCCCACTCTTTCGCCCCCCCTCTCTTCCTCAGGCTGGTCCTAACTGCTTTTGAGAATTTCGAGTACCCGTGGGATGCTCAGGGCAGCACTCTCCTTTTGTTCTGCCTGCTGAACGGGTTCTGGGTTTTGTTTAGGGTTAAGCAAGTCGTTAAGAACATCGTGCAGAGACCTGCCCCGGGGCTGGATAGCTGTGAGTGGCTGGGTGTGTGGGACAGCATGGGCAGATGTCTAGAGCAGTGGGCACCACCGGTGTGTTTTAAACTCACCCCTGAACAAATACAGAATCCGGATAATCTGGTAAAATATCTGAAAAAAGTGTGCTGCCACCCTGGGAACTCCAGAGAGACACAGATCACCACAATGTGCTGGGGTCTGGCCCACGCCTACCGAGCCATGTTCAACACTGTTCAGTGCCTTAAAGGGGAAAGGGGGGGAAGCGAAGCGGCAGGCGCTGCAACTGGCGCTGCCCCCCCAGCCGGCCCTGCAGCCCCTCCAGCCCAGCAGGCAGTCACAGCCCCCCCGACTGGCACCGCCGCTGCCACAGCTGCAGGGTCTGCCTCGGTTTCCCTGGCAGGCACAGCAGCTGCTCCAGCCCCAGCTCCAGCTGCAGGCAGCGTGGCTGAGCCCAGTGACCAACCTCTGCCCGTAGCAGTCGCCCCTGTAAAACTAAAGAAAGATGCAAAGAGAGCAGATCGCTCTGGGAGGGATGACGATGAGCCAGGGTCATCACGGGAGATAGAGACAGAGATCATCACCCGGTCCCTGTCCCTGAGCGAGCTGCGAGACATGCGGAAAGATTTCAGCCGCCACCCAGGCGAGCACATTGCCACCTGGCTGCTGCGGTGCTGGGATAACGGGGCCAGCAGCTTGGAATTAGAGGGCAAGGAAGCCAAGCAGCTGGGATCCCTGGCCAGGGATGGGGGCATTGACAAGGCCATTGGGAAAAAGGAACAAGTCCTCAGCCTCTGGAGGAGACTTCTGTCGGGCGTGAGGGAGAGGTACCCCTTCAGTGACGATTTTGTATGCTATCCTGGCAAGTGGACCAATATGGAAAGGGGTATTCAGTACTTGAGGGAATTAGCTGTGCGGGAGCTGGTTTACTGTGACACAGACGATGAGCAGGTACCCACAGACCCAGATGAACTCCAGTGCTCACAATCCATGTGGAGGAAGTTTGTGCGGAGCGCACCCTCCTCGCATGCCAACTCACTGGCAGTTGTAAACTGGAAAGGTAAAGACGTACCAACAGTGGACGAGGTGGCTGTCAGACTCCGCCAATATGAGGAAAGTCTCTCTTCCTCCCTTGTCTCAGCTGTGGAGAAACTGGCCCGGGAGGTCCGACAAATGAAAGAGAGTAGGTCCTACTCCCCACCTGTACGGGCCAGTGTCTCAGCTATTAGGGGCAAGCGTTTCCCTGCTCAGGAGAGGGAATACAGAGGCTACACACCACGGGGCACCCTGTGGTTCTACCTGCGTGACCACGGAGAGGACATGAGGAAGTGGGATGGAAAACCCACCTCAAGTCTAGAGGCCCGAGTACGTGAGTTGCGAGGTAAAACAATCACCAAAGGGGATTCTGTTAGGAAAAGTGCCGCTCCAGTTTCCAGCAGCCAGCTCTCCAGACCAGGTAGACAGTTTGACCTTGATTCCGATCCTCTGGAGGGGACCTCCAAGTCTTTTTTACAGCAGGTGAGCAGCAAATTCTCTGACGAGGATTAGAGGGGCCCTGCCTCCAGCCAGGTGGAGGAAAGGGACAACCGTGTCTATTGGACGGTGTGGATTCGGTGGCCTGGCACGTCAGATCGACAAGAGTATAAAGCTCTAGTGGACACTGGTGCACAGTGTACTTTAATGCCATCAGAGTTCAAAGGGTCAGAGTCCATTTGCATTTCGGGAGTGACAGGGGGGTCCCAAGAGCTGAGTGTACTGGAGGCTGAAGTGAGCCTCACTGGGCAGGACTGGCAGAAGCACCCCATTGTAACTGGCCCCGAGGCGCCGTGCATCCTTGGGATAGACTATCTTAGGAGAGGCTATTTCAAGGACCCAAAGGGGTATCGGTGGGCTTTTGGCATAGCTGCTGTGGAGACGGAAGAAATTAAACAGCTGTCCATTTTGCCTGGTCTCTCGGAGGATCCTTCCGTTGTGGGGTTGCTGAGGGTTGAAGAACAACAGGTGCCAATCGCGACCACAACGGTGCACCGGCGACAGTATCGTACCAACCGAGACTCCCTTCTCCCCATTCATCAGCTGATCCGCCAGCTGGAGAGTCAAGGAGTGATCACCAAAACTCACTCACCCTTTAATAGTCCCATATGGCCAGTAAGAAAATCTACTGGAGAGTGGAGACTGACAATAGACTACCGTGGCCTGAATGAAGTCACACCACCGCTGAGTGCTGCCGTGCCAGACATGCTAGAACTTCAATATCATCTGGAGTCAAAGGCAGCCAAGTGGTACGCTACAATTGACATCGCTAATGCATTCTTCTCCATCCCTTTGGCAGCAGAGTGCAGGCCACAGTTTGCTTTCACCTGGAGGGGCATCCAGTACACCTGGAATCGACTGCCCCAGGGGTGGAAACACAGTCCCACCATTTGCCATGGACTAATCCAGACTGCACTGGAAAAGGGTGAAGCCCCAGAACATCTGCAGTACATCGACGACATCATTATATGGGGCGACACAGCGGAGGAGGTTTTCGAGAAAGGGGAGAAAATAGTTCAGATCCTTCTGAAAGCCGGTTTCGCCATTAAGCGAAGTAAAGTCAACGGACCTGCGCAAGAGATCCAGTTTTTGGGAATAAAATGGCAGGATGGGCGCCGTCAAATCCCAATGGATGTCATCAACAAAATAGCAGCTATGTCTCCACCAACCAGCAAAAAGGAAGCACAGGCCTTCCTGGGTGTTGTGGGTTTTTGGAGGATGCACATCCCAAATTACAGCCAAATTGTGAGTCCTCTGTACCATGTGACCCGGAAGAAGAATGATTTTGAATGGGGCCCTGAGCAACGACAGGCATTTGAACAGATTAAACGGGAGATAGTTCATGCCGTAGCCCTTGGTCCAGTCCGGTCAGGGCAAGATGTTAAAAACGTGCTATACACCGCAGCCGGGGAGAATGGCCCAACCTGGAGTCTCTGGCAGAAAGCACCAGGGGAGACTCGAGGTCGACCCCTGGGGTTCTGGAGCCGGGGATACAAAGGATCCGAGGCCCGCTATAGTCCCACTGAAAAAGAGATTCTGGCAGCACATGAAGGCGTTCGAGCTGCTTCAGAAGTGGTCGGCACTGAAGCACAGCTCCTCCTAGCTCCACGATTGCCGGTCCTGGGCTGGATGTTCAAAGAGAGGGTCCCCTCTACGCATCATGCCACCGATGCTACGTGGAGTAAATGGGTCGCTCTGATCACCCAGCGTGCCCGAATGGGAAACCCCAGTCGCCCAGGAATTCTGGAGGTAATCATGGACTGGCCAGAAGGCAAAGATTTTGGAGCATCGCCAGAGGAGGAGGTGACACGTGCTGAAGAGGCCCCACTGTATAACCAGCTGCCAGAAGATAAGAAACAGTATGCCCTGTTCACGGATGGGTCCTGTCGCATTGTGGGGAAGCAGCGGAGGTGGAAGGCTGCTGTATGGAGCCCTACACGACAAGTCGCGGAAACTGCCGAGGGAGAAGGTGAGTCCAGCCAGTGTGCAGAGGTGAAAGCCGTCCAGCTGGCTTTAGACATTGCCAGTCGAGAGAAGTGGCCAGTGCTCTATCTTTACACTGACTCTTGGATGGTGGCCAATGCCTTGTGGGGGTGGCTGCAGCAATGGAAGAAGAACAACTGGCAGCGCAGAGGCAAACCTATCTGGGCTGCCCCATTGTGGCAAGATATTGCTGCCCGGCTAGAGCAGTTGGCTGTAAAAGTCCGTCACGTGGACGCCCACGTCCCTAAGAGTCGGGCCACTGAAGAACATCAAAACAACCACCAGGTAGATCAGGCTGCTAAGATTGAAGTGGCTCAGGTGGATCTGGACTGGCAACATAAGGGTGAACTCTTTATAGCTCGGTGGGCCCATGACACCTCGGGCCACCAAGGAAGAGACGCGACATACAGATGGGCTCGTGACCGAGGGGTGGACTTGACCATGGACACTATTGCACAGGTTATCCATGAATGTGAGACATGCGCTGCAATCAAGCAAGCCAAGCGGGTAAAGCCTCAGTGGTATGGAGGACGATGGCTAAAATATAAATACGGGGAGGCGTGGCAGATTGACTACATCACACTGCCACAAACCCACCAAGGCAAGCGCTATGTGCTCACAATGGTGGAGGCCACCACCGGATGGCTGGAAACCTACCCTGTGCCCCATGCCACCGCCCGGAATACCATCCTGGGCCTGGAAAAACAAGTCCTGTGGCGACATGGCACTCCCGAAAGAATCGAGTCGGACAACGGGACTCACTTTCGCAACAGCCTCATAGACACCTGGGCCAAAGAACACGGTATTGAGTGGGTGTATCACATCCCCTACCATGCACCAGCCTCTGGAAAGATTGAACGTTACAATGGGCTGCTAAAAACCACTTTGAGGGCAATGGGGGGTGGGACTTTCAAAAATTGGGATACCCATTTAGCAAAGGCCACCTGGTTGGTTAACACCAGAGGGTCCACCAACCGGGCTGGTCCTGCCCAGTCAAAACCTCAGCACGCCGTAGAAGGGGATAAAGTCCCTGTAGTGCACATGCGGAACATGTTAGGGAAGACGGTTTGGGTTAGTCCTGCCTCGGGCAAAGGCAAGCCCGTCCGCAGGATTGCCTTTGCTCAAGGACCTGGGTGTACCTGGTGGGTAATGCGGAAGGATGGGGAAGTCCGATGTGTACCTCATGGGGATTTAATTTTGGGCGAGAATAGTCCATAAATAAATTGTATAAAGTTAGTTGTTAAATAACCCTGTCACTGTCTGTTATCACTGTTATAATTGTTATATTTTGTACCAGTAGTAGCATAGTAAGAATCGTCCAGATTAAAGAAGGATGGACTTTTTCGATGAAAACCTAGCAGAGCACAGCGATGATGGAAGTGGACCTGGTTTTCAACAACTGGCATCCAGCAACTTCATCAAGATCAACATCTCCTGCAGACTGTGGGCACGGGCCGCACCAGATACATCAGCCATGAGCTCCGGATGCAGCAAGTGACCGCCCATCACCACACATCACCTCCCCTGCCACGGAAGACCGTAACGACAGATGGAGCCCGAAGTCATGGATTAAATGAACTCAACGGACACTTTAGAGTGATGATCCATAGATTAAAGGAATGATATCTGGAGACAGGAGAAGTGGTGGTGATCAACTGGACAATGGGGGACCTGGGCATGACGTAGATGGTATGGAATAAGGGGTGGATAATGTCCTGGGTTTGGCCAGGACAGGGTTAATTTTCACCGGAATCCAGGAAGGGGCACAGCCGGGGGGTGGGGGCTGACCCCACCTGGCCAAACAGAGCCGGGTATTCCATACCATGTGACGTCACGCTGGGTTCCGGTGGGGGGGGAGCGGCGCGGCGGGAACGCACTCGCGGCTTGGGCGGGCGCAGCGCCGGTCCGGTTGCGGGAGAGCGGCTGTTGTACGGTTCGTGGTTGTGTTTTCTCCTTATTTGTATCGTTGTTGTTCCTGTTTTCCCTCTGTTTGCTGTTCTGTTAAACTGCCCTTATCCCGACCTACCGGTTTCTGCCTCTTTCTTTTTCATTCTCCTCCGCACGCCGGCGGGGGGAGGGGCGGCCGCGTGGCGCTTTTGTTTGCCGGCGGCAGCCGAAACCGAAACAACATTATAAATTAAGTATGGAAAATAGAGATTAGCAGGTGAATGCTAAGTTTGGTAGGAAACTCGTTCAAGAGAAATAAGAATAGATCATGCTATAAAAGAAAGTATCAGTCACAGGGAAGTTACTTGTTCCAAAACACATCTTTAAAACTTCCCAAATTTGAGTGAAGTATGCATTTGATTTGTGCTGGTTTAGAGCTGGAGATAAGAGGACAAAAATATAAAGTATGAACTGAAATACATGGCTGGATACTTGGGCATTAATAACAAAAACTCTCCTATAACCTTGAAACTTAGTTGAAGCACTGTAAAGGAGAAAAAAAATCTGACTCCACTAGTGGATCTCAGAATGGCTGTGAGCTGTCAATATGAAACCAGCATTACAAAGGCAAATATAATTTGCCAATCATCTCAGTCATATTGTTTACAAAAGAACAGTAATATATTGTGTAAGGCTCCAGTGAAACTAAGTTTAGCATACACTGCATAATTCTAATTGCTGATAATTAGAATAGATTGATTAAACCTGAAAGAAACACAAAGCAGACGTCTCTGTAACGATCACCATCATGATGGCCTTGTCATACAAAAAGAGGCTAAAAAAGTTGTTCAGCTCACAAATTACTGAGTAGGGGTGTATTTCTGTAAATACATAATAGAGAAAACATTCAGGGTAGGAGCTAATCAAGTCCATTTATTTAATATAAAATCATCTGTTGGACTACATTTTGTATTACGCTTCTTTATAAAATGTTCACTGCAGTTCAACTGAGTTTGCAAGACTGCATCTCAGCGAAATATGACTAATTACGCAATGCAATAAGTTAACATTGGTATCCTCCCAAAATAAACTGTTAGCATGATACTTGCAGTTTACATTCTTTAATTGTAAAATATGAGGTCCAAAACACAGTTTTTCAGTGTCGAAAATCCTTACTACTTCATTATATCAGATGGCTGTCAGACAGAGCACCACAATTTGTATTTCCAAGTATTAATCCAACCAAGGTGAACATATAAAAGTCCTTACATTCTCTTAAATTACTATGTCCTTGTTGGAATGAGCTGGCAATGGAATTTTTCTGTTTTACTGATTTGAGCCAGCAAAACTGTAATATATATTTAGTTTAACTCCTCTGAATCTTAGATTATATACCTTTTCAGTAAATGGTATTACACTGTGTATTTTAATGCAATACAGTTTTCTTAATTAAATTTTCTTTAGTGTAATTGACAGATATGCCTTAAACTTCAACTTTAGTTCCATCTGATCAGTAGATTTTATAATAAACAGAAAAGAAACACCCTAATTATTTTAATACATGATTCACATTCCCTTTTAATTTTTCATACCACCTCTCCTAAACCTAGAATCCTTTTCAAAAAAACTCAGAAAGGATAGTTACCACCAGTGATTCCACCAGGTCTAGGCTGCCAGCAGCACAGCAGGATCTTTTTAAGGAAAAGACTGAAAAGAACACAGCTGAAATGTGTTTCTAGTCATATACATAAGCAGATACTCAAGCAGTAAGTTAGTTTTAGTTGGATACACACAAAAATTGCTGATGGATGGTCTTGTCAAACTATACTATGCCTAAATTTTTTTCTTCTTTTTGTATAGATATTCTGCTGACATCCATGTTGTTTGATGTAAAGTTATATATGTTTGCAGTAACATTCACGGTAATATTAAAAGGTTGGCGACACAAAAGCATTTATCCACAAGAGGGGGCCAATACTCCTTACTAGATCCCGAGTAGTAAATTCTCTTGCTCCGAAGTCCGTAATTTAGGCACACCACCTTCCAAGTTAAACTTTCTCATTTAATAAGAGTTTCTCATTTAGCTGGTCCCTTTATGAGATACACGAGAAACAGCAAGTCAGAGAAGTCACCAATTTCTCCTCAGCAGAAAGCAGCAGAACATGAGATCATTGTGACTGAGACAGCTTTTCCCATGGAGCATATTTCTAGAACTTTTTTTTAATGGGGACCTCTGGGCCTATCCTCATGTAGTCATTGTATCTTTTTAACATCAACATTCAGCACCAAAAATCTGCTAAGAAAATCTTACTTGGCTCCTCTGAGCTTACACAGCTGTTGAGCACATGGCAAGAAGTGAAAACTCCATCAAAAGCGGTTCTATTCTCTCAAAAAATGAAGACAATAAAAATCTTTTTTCTTTCAGAACTTCTGAACTTAATTAACAAAATAGTAAAAAACCCAAAATTTTCCACAGAAATCCTATTTTCTTTATGGTGTTCATCAGAGTAAAAATTAAAGCAAAACACTTTAACAGTTTCAAAAACACTCTGTCTAAGAAGTGACTGGAGACCTATGTCCTCTTGGCTGTGACACTGAGATAGAATGGTTAGAGCCATGAAAAAAAATCCTTCTTCTATTATTATTTTAGTGCTTCTTTTGTTATTATTCATGTTATTTTTTCACTGGAGGGAAGGGTTATGGGTTCTGTCTACTAAGTCAGAAACATACTGGTATGAAACGGCTGTGATCTCACCACCACTGCAATATTTACCAGTCTGTACTTGCTTCAAGCTGCTGGCTGGGTCCATATCTTCAACCAGTTTAAGGATAATTGGGTGGCTGAGTTAATATGTGCAGTTAGAAAAATGTGCTAAATAAGCATTATTTATTACTGAATATTCTAGTTCTTGAAAAGTTATTTAACTCTTAATTTATGTAGTTTATTTTCTTTTTTCTGTTGATATAGTGCTGCACAGCTGGTCATCGGTAACTTAACAGTCAACAGACTTTGCCTCATAGGTATTATCACGTGAAGGTACATTTTATACAGAACCTTTTATTTTTCTTAATGATATGACACACAATCTCTAAGTATACAACCATTAGAGCTACAGTGGTCCATGATGCAGACAGACCTTAGAATGAGAGCAGTAAAAGGAAATTTCTGATGACTGTTGTTTAGAAAAAAGCTGAAGTGCTTAGAAAAAAGCTGAAGTGCTTAGAAAGACATGAAAGAAAGGCTGGAATTCAAGGGGAGCTGAAGAAGGCAAAGCAGAGTGGAGTGACACGTTAATGTAATACATGCAGTTAGCAGAAGCTGAGGCCTTGGAAAGTTATACAAAACTTTAAAACAGAATAAATACTTGAAAAAATATTTACCATCTTTCTACATACACCAATGGTTTTAAGTTACACAGCTGCCTAACACCTCTGGCAAGGTCCCAGCTAAATTGCTGCACCTTGGTAAATATTTGCATTATATGTTACAACTGAACAGCTCATTCTCTGTGTTAACTTGCACAGACTGTACTTTCATATGAATTTTTCCCCACTGCACAATGTATTGACTATTATAAATCATGTTAATAACATGAAAAATGCTAGCATTAAACAAATAGTTGTAAAATTTCAAGTTCATCCTCGGAACCCCATTGTGCTAGTTTTCATTGCAGGGTTAACTGTAGACTGGACATGAGCCGGCAATGTGCACTCACAGCTGTTGTGAATGAGTGGTTTAGGCCACTCAGAGAATCACTGTCAAAGGAATTAGCAAAAGTGGTTTTAATAGGAATTTATAAAAGTGTGACTTAACAAAGTTAGATGGCAAGGTTCACTCTACTACTTACTACAAGGATGGAACCTGCAGAAGAAAATTGAGTTAGCATAGAGTTAGAATGATTTACACAGGGACTGAAGAAGGAAAAAGGGTAAGGGAGACCCTTCCGTTGAGTCACAATGTTCAGAATGTACCCCCTTGCTTTCTAAACTCTTTATCAGAGAGGAGCTTAGGTGCAGCTGGATCCAAACTTAGGCCCAGACTTTACCAACCGTTTATGTTTAAAGGAATAGTCTGTGTCTAGCAGCAGTCAAAGGCTTATTCACAGTTTAAGGTGCATCACAAGATTTTTAGCAGCACTTAATCATTGACTAATTTAACATTTACAAAGTATTTCAATAGAACTTACTACAATCACAACCATGACTTAATTATAGATTCTAGATGGCAACATTTACACTATACTTACTACTATGTGCCTAAATCAATACACACACATACATAGACACAAAGATATATAAAAATATAAAAGTATACCTGTTAAAAATTCCCCTCCAGTCCAGTGAAATACTCCCTTCAAATGCCTCATCATTTCTCAATGGGTGAGGGTTGAGGCTCAAGGAGTGAAGGGTTTCAGCCCAGGTACCATTGTCAGTTTTTGGTGACGGTCCTCCGAACTTTGCAAACTTGAGAGTTCATGAGCTTTGAGAAGCGTCCCATTCAGAGCCAGATACTTGTCGCAGCCCAGTGCAGTCCAGGAGAGCTCAAAGGGCCTCACTTAGGACTGCTGTTTATAGGGTCATGAGATGATTGACTTGGGTCATTTTTTTTCTATTCTGGCCACAATCTGTGTTGGGTGATTCTAGTATATTAAAAGCAATCATACAATGCCTGTGCTTTGAAGACTGTACAGTTCTGGCATCTACCAGACAGAGCTACAATCCAGGCAGTAAGAGTTCCAGGTACAGTTAGGGAGTGCCTGACCGTCCTGACTCACTGCTCTTGTAACAAAGACAAGAGAAGTGCCAAGTCGTCCCAAGTTGGTGCTCCTGTAGCAAGGCAAGAACCCAATGTTTGATTTTTCTGAGATTGCCAGGTGGCCCAACAGAGGGACTGCACCACCACACAGCCCGGAAGGCCAACCATATCCTGGGCTGCATCAAAAGCAGTGTGGCCAGCAGGGTGAGGGAGGTGATTCTGTCCCTCTACTCTGCTCTGGTGAGAGCCCACTTAGAGTACTGCATCCAGCGCTGCAGTCCTCAGTACAAGAAAGACATGGACCTGTTAGAGGAGGGCCACAAAAATGATCAGAGGACTGGAACAGATCTCCTATGAGGAAAAGCTGAGAGATTTGGGTTTGTTCAGCCTGAAGAAGAGAAGGCTCTGGGGAGACCTTATTGCAGCCCTTCAGTACTTAGAGGGGGCTGATAAGAAGAAAGAGGACAGACTTTTTGGTTGGGTCTGTTGTGAGAGGACAAGGGGTAATGGTTTTAAACTGAAACAGGGTAGATTCAGACCAGATATAAGGAAGAAATTTTTTGTGATGAGGGTGGTGAAACACTGGAAGAGATTGCCCAGATAGGTGGTGGGTGCCCCATCCCTGGAAACATTCAAGGTCAGGTGGGCTCGGGCTCTCAGCAACCTGATCGAGTTGCGTATGTCCCTGCTCATTGCAGGGGTAGTTGCACTAGATGACCTGTAAAGGTCCCTTCCAACCCAAACTATTCTATGATTCTATGATTCTATGATTCCTAGCTGTGATAGACTTCAGGTCTGATAAATGGTTCTCTAAAGAACACTGCAGGAATCAAGCAATTTGCAGTGTCTATGTATTAAAATTATATCACATGGGCTCTTAACAAGCTGTGATATCTACATTGTCATATAGCTAAGGATACAGCAGCAAACCTCACTGTGCATGTATTCCTGCTTTCTGCACAAGAGCTTTGTGTTTAGTTTCCTGTCTAATCTATAGTTATCTCTGAAGCATCTCAAAACCATTAGGGCTTGGTTGATGCACTAAGCCTGTCAGTGTTTAAGAGGTGTTTGGACAATACACTTAATAACATGCTTTAACTTTCGGTCAGCTCTGAAGTGGTCAGGCAGTTAGACTAGATGATCATTGTAGGTCCCTTCCAACTGATATACTGTATTCTACTCTGTTATATTATATTCATACCCTCAAAGATAACTGGGTGAGTAACTTCCACTGATACCCTTAGCATCTTTGAGGATCTAAACTTGAATGTCTGAGAGCAATTTTGCTAATTCTGTAGGAATTACAATGTGTTCTTTGTGCAGTTGAGTCAAAAAATAAAAAACTAGCAAGAAATTACTGACTCTTCTTAAAGTAAATAATCTGCTTGCTCAAAAATAATCTCCAGCCTGGTCTAATCAGTCTTCAAATTAATCTTCCATTGCAAGGTGTTAGAAAGATGATTTATAAAACTACTTCCACTGTGTAAAAATAAATTCACTTTCATGATGTGACCTTGTGTTTCAAGACTGTTGTGCATTTTTATGATGAGATATAAACACTTCAATGTGGTGATTTCTAATGGAAATGCTGAGAAACAATTACTTACGGATTGTAAATGGCTCCCCATAGTGTTCAAGTGCAGCTACCATAAAGTGGGATGCCTCCTGATTATTTATCCAACATCATTTCATTATTCTGCAAATAGTGTTATGCAAACATACTTTTAAAGTAGGTGTTGCACCTTGCCACTTAACCTGAGCCTAGCCCTGCCTAATTCAATACAAATTCTTTTATAAATGATACCACAGAAGTGGCAAAGTACAGAAACTGAATTCAATTATCTACAGCAAAAAGCTAGGAAGCTTGAAGTAAAAGGCACCAGGCCAGTCCACACCTACTGCGTTGTAAAAATTTCAGTTTCTGAAGTGACTAGGTCTTCGCAAAAAACGGGTTTATCGAAGATTTGTTAGTCCTTTGTTCCAAATTTCTTGACTCCATGTGCACATTAAACCACTTTATGAAGAATAATTTCTAAAAAAAAACAAGTATAGGTAAACAACACATTTAAGCAAACACTTGCCCTTGGATAAGATGATCTTAAATAAATCTGAGGTGAGACAAAACATGTCTCTCAAAAAAGAACCTGATCACAAGGCACTAAAAAAACCAGTATTGTGCTGTCATTTTAATAAAGCAATGTACAATATAGAGATGACTGAATCTGCTCAGAATGGCACCTTGAGTACGAAGAGAGTGCAAGCAAAATGCACAGCAGTGGAAGAGGTGCAGCTACTATGAAAGGCAAGAAAAAAAGAGCAGCTCCTCACGTTTCACTACAGGAGAATTTAATTATCCACACCAAGGTCTGCATGTCCAAAACGATATTATTGGGCTTTTCCCTGAAAGATCTTTGCGCCAAGTTCTTTGCTTCTCATGATGAAAGTTACTGGTGTGATAATATGCATTGTCACATTTACTATTAAGCAAGCTACCAGTGAAAATATTATATTCATCACAAGGAAATCAAGAGCCCTAGTACCTTAAAAACTCTGGCTTTTTTAAACATTGGATATTATAGATAAACTCTTATGGTATGAGAATCATGTGTACATCATCTCTGTCCAGCATAAAGTTGCATAAAAGTATTAGTCCTAAATACTCTAATTGCCTGAGAAAATACGAAGGGCAGGAAGGCAGGAAGGCAAGAAAGACAGACAAAGACAGACAAAGACAGACAGACAGACAGACAGAAAGCAAGAAAGAAAGAAAGCAAGAAAGAAAGCAAGAAAGCAAGAAAGCAAGAAAGCAAGAAAGAAAGAAAGAAAGAAAGAAAGAAAGAAAGACATTTGAGGGAATTAGAGTTATGTTTCTATTATTAAAAACCTGATCAACCTATGTGTCATTTTAGTCTTGGAGAGGTTCTAGACAATGCAGGATCAACAAAATTTCACTGGCAGTGAGTCCCTCTTAAAGCAAGGAGTACACGGATATGGTCCTTATGATGATATTTCTGCAAAGGAACTGAAATTACAGAGTTATAGGCTGTAGTGAGTGAGTAACTAGCCAAAGTGATTACTAGCAGAAAGGAGTAAAAATGAGCAGGTGACAAGAAAGAGCTGATCAGTCCTACATGTTGCTCACTTTCAGAGCCAGTAAATAAGTTCTTAATCACAGCCTTGTCTGAAACTGGTGGTAAAGCACTCAGACTTGATTTATATATATACACAAAAAAAGTGATTATGATTTCTAGAACTAAACTTTATAAAGTGAAAGAAGGTAGAAATCCACTTAAATAAGCAGCAACACATAAATAAAGGACCCAAAGTATTAGTAATACACTTTAGTAAAGGAGGAGATGGTAAAACAGGAATGCAAATATTTTCAGTTCTTTATCTTGTATAGTTCTCCCCACTTATTAAAATCATCAGTTATTTGCAAAGTTTTGGGAAAATGCCTTTTAATTTTTCCTTTTTTTTTTTTGATAAAACATTTTGCTTTGCAGTAGAGACCTTTAAAAACAGATTTTCCCATTTTGTGACGATAGCTGTGGCCTAGCTGAAGTATTACATATTGAAAATTGAAGGATCTGTTTGTCCAGTGTCTGATACATAAATACCACCACAGATGTTGCTGAGATGTGTATAAAGAGTTATACAATATAGACACACAGTGATTTGGTATATACCTGAATTTTTCGTTAGAGTATGTGAACAGCTGAAACTAAAAAAACAGCGTAATGAAATTCTAAAAAAACAGGAAAGCTAGTAATCCAGCCACACTTTCATCTGTGTCTAGAGCAATAAAGTACTCTTTTTAATTACTATTATACATTTTAAACTAACATAAGGAGAAGTATTTCCAGTAACATATACTTCAGCATCTCTTTGTACTTTTTGAGATACAGCAATGGACTATTTAGAGAGACAGAAGTGCTGCTTCTTTCACACCCAGGAGACAGATGTGTGAAGGAATCTGCCTGTGGAGGACAGAGACAGGCAGAGTTATTCAGAAAGTTCATTTAAAAGCAATTGTAATTTTTAAACGATGAAAAGACATTCTTAAGCAACATCAGCTGTGAGGAAAGAAAGAGAAAAACAGTAGTATTTTTCTTCACTGCTGAACAATGGAAATACTAGAGTAAGAAAAACAGTATTAATATTCCTTGCAAAGTTTTGTAGTGTTTGTGTATTACTGAAGGTTGAAGCTGTCAAGGCTATTGCTGCCTGTATGAATACATAAGCTTTCATTTAAAAGTGTCTCTAGCTTCTGCAGCTGCCAAGATAATCTAGAATACATGGCCTCAGTGAACCTGAAAGATTCCCAGTCAGGGGTCTAGTTAAAATTCCATCCACTACTACAAACTGCTTGCTTGTTTGTTTGATTCTGATTAATTTATGTGTTCTCATGATTTCTACACAGCCTTAGTCATGATTCTTGAATCCTTAAGATGAACAGTACCAGAACAACTTTATTCCTAACACTACTTGACTTCCCTGCACCTCTACTCAGCTCCTGCTGAGAACCTTCTCCAGCTTCCAGAGTCATTTTTGGCAAAAAATGATGCCACCTGCTGACGGCTGTAGTGAGGCAAGAAGTACATCTGTTCCCGCTGTGGCCCCAGCAATGCAAATTTGAGATAGAATGAACAACGATCTTATGCCCATTTGCCCATGAGTGCTCTGACTGAAATGTTATACCAGCATGTATAGCAGGTCTGCCAGGACGGAGTGGCATGTGTCACTCTTGTGCTCCTAGAACACATTCTTTCAATTTATTAGAATTAACAACTTTATGGTTTGAAGCATTTGCTATTAGTGGCAGCCTGGTGAACAGTAAGGGCTCACACAGATTTTCTCCATGATGAATATTTTCTCATTTTTATGATAATCACTCTTATAAGTTCTGACATAGGAATCTCTTAAGCTACTGCCTATGAATGCTGCTACACTTTCTCCATTGGCTACAGAAGCTGATAATACAAACTTTAACTTATCTGAAGCTAATTGGATTGCTTTTAGATCTTCCATTTCCAATCAGTGGTTACTTGATGACTCTATGTGGCTACAACTTGTTCATACAGTCCAACACTCATATAATTGATTGCAGAAGAGTCAATTTCCAGAACACAAATTATTTCTGTGTTGTTTTAATAGTATCTGGATAGATGGAAAGATAGCTTTTGCATCACAGTTCAATATTCTGAGCTGAAATTTCTCAGGGGAATTTTACATTGTCTGAAATTATGAACTCAATCAGATACTGCAATTTTGAGATGCTTAATTTGTCTTAAGAGATCTTTTTTTTCTTTCTCCAGCTGATGAGATGCATTGATTAAGGCTTATGATGAAAAGCAGATCAGTTAATAATCGCAAAACTTCAAGAGGTTGAAACAATTGTGGAACGCTGCTAATAGAAATCAGGTCTTGAGAAATCGTCAAATCTTTAAAAAGTTAGTTAGACAGAAGTATTTCACTGAGTTTGAAGGGAAAATATCCTTTTCACAAGAACATGAACCAGTCCAAACCCGAGAATCTTACTTGCAAGAGGAAATACTTCAACCATGTTCACATATGCATTTTGGAGCAGTGTTCCAGTTAGTTTAAATAATCTGATTAACAGTTCCAACTTCTGAGTTATGAAAAGACAGCAGTAATAGACCATAATGTCTAATGCTGCTTTTCTGAAAGTAGCCTGTCCCTATTTCAGGTTACATATCAAAACAAAAAGTATGTAGTAAAGAATGAACCAATAACCAGAAACCTGAATGAAGTTCTTTGTACCCAAAGACCTGCCTTTGCGGAAGTTAGTTTATTATGCAGGTCAAAATTTCTTATATTTCCCAAACTCCTACACTTCTCAAGATTTTTCTTCTTGGTGTCAACTGTTATAATTATCTGTATTATTCAGACAAACTCAAGAAAGGTTAAAGTAGTTAACCTGAATAAAATGTAATGACTCATATTCATCATATTTTTCCTGCATTCTGAAGTTCCAAAAGTATCCTTTTGTTAGACCATATTAAACCTTGTCAATAACACTGCTTAGTCAAAGCATATGGTAATGAACTCTTTGTTCAATGGTAAAACTAGGCAAAAGACTTTTTTTACTCCATTCTGCTTTACAGTCTGGCAATTTTATCACAAATATTTTTCTCACATTGAACAAGAAGATCATCATATTTTCATATTTTCTTCTTCTTTCTTTTTTTTTTTTTTTATCCTGGGTACAAGTCTCATGGACAAAACTCAACAGTTTTGGAAATACACCTGACATACTTACATTTAAAAATAGGTGCAAAATCCCATAAAAAGAGGGTTTTTTAGAAATGTTGCAGTACACATTGGCTTTGGATCAAGTTGGGAATATGGCTCAGGAGTCCCTTAAAATTTCATGTTCTGATCTCAGCCCAAACCAGAGTTCAGAGGAATAGTTATACTTTTTTTTTTAGAAAAGTTCAGCAGCCTTCAGTTAATCTCAGGGGTCTAATTTGAACCATATCCAAAACGCAAGTCAGCATCGATTTTTATTTTACCCATACCTGCTTACCTACATATCTAATTATCTACATCAAAAGACTTAAGAAGTAATTCTCTGTCATGCTGCTCTTCTTTTATACAAGTTGAATTGTAGATAGAACTCTGAAGAAGAACGGGAATAGTTCACTGCTGAGAAAATATCTTCAGTACAAAACCAGTATGCAAGAAATCTATGACATATTTCTCAGATGCTCTCAGACAGAGGAAAAGACAAATATATGCAGCTCGAAGATGGAGAATACAAAGGACACAGATGAAGAACATATCACAGTGGTTGGTCTCTGTTTACTGTCATTCAAAGTAAAACTGTTGTATTACAGCCAAATCAGGACCTGTTCTAATTTCTTTCCTACACTACAACATACCCAGAGACTGAGGGCCCAACTTCATGAGCCTTAACAGAAACAAAAGAGAAAAGTCATCGAATCTTAAAAGATTTTTTTGTTTGGTAGAATTAAAAACTTGGATTTTCCTGGGAAAATGGAGAAATGGGGGAATATAATCTGGCCTTCATGCGTAGGAGCTCAAAAGATGTTTCAGATAAGTGTAGATTTTTATTCTAATCAAACATTTTTAGCAGATATGGTTTTGCCTTTCCTATTAGTATTGTTTCTTGTTCTGAGAGTTCCATAGCACCCTGGAAAGCCAATTATTTGTTTAATGACCTCTAGAAATTCCTTTCCAAAAACCAGCAGGTCCATTTCACAGCATTTAAAAATAATCATTGGAGTGATTATTCCACTATTGTATCAGCTCAGTCTTCAAGGAGAATTTGGTTATTACACAACAATTTTTCAGTATAAGAAGGCAACTTGAGTTACATGCGCTTCCAGTGGTAATGTCAAATTCATACAATTAAAAAAAAATCTAATTAATGTTGTAACTGAGTGTATGGAAAGAAGAGAAATATGTTTGCAATATTCATGGAGTTAAACTAGGCTACTATGGCTCTACATAAAAAGTCCTCATTTTGTTTTCAGTTATAACATTAGTGCAATGATGCAATATTGATGTTACTCCAAATCTACGTCATTATAACTTACTACAAAATCCATGTAAAATATTGCCTATTAAATATATGCATATATATTTGCCAGTGAGGCAAAGAATTGGAAAAGTCTTGCTCTTAGTAATCCTTAGGACCCTCAGATTAAAGGTTTATTAGTTTCTCTTTCTTTTTTCCTTTCTAAGTCAAATCCAGATAGAGGTTACATAGCCATCATCTCCTATGGCTGGAATTTGTGCCTCAGTTTTATCTTTTTCTTCTCCTTCCCCTTTTTTAAGTTGTGCTGTTACTGACAGCTTTTCTCTCCTTATTCAGGAAGAGGATTCATTATAGCTAAGAAGTTATAATGGCATGAAGGGGAATGGAATAGGTTCCTCTAAAGGAACAGTCAGGAGCCAAGTTTTCATCCTCCTTGGTCTGAATGGTTGTCAGTCTGAACTAAATGTATGAGGGAAGGAAATGAAATACTCTAAATGTATTGTTATGTTCCTCAAAGACACCATTCTCTGTGGTGGTAATTCTCCTGCATGGATAAAGCCTTTCTGACCCTTAGCAGAACAGGAGTCAGTTTTAGAGCCTTGCCAACAATAGCATACTACTGATTGCAATGAAAGCCCACTGAGGCCCGTTGCTTGAAGGCACACTTGCAGTAAGTTATTGAGAGGAAAGACAATGAGGTGAGCACAGGAAGGTGAACAGGGGCTCCATTTCAATTCTTACACCATGACCTTTGCACAAACAGTGCTGCAACAGTGCTTGTAGGAGGTCAAACAGACTGGCATTTCACAGTAAATTTATCTGATGTGTCTTATACGCTCTGTCTTCAACAAGGAGTGCATCAAGTTGCACGTAGATGCAGGAACTTGGAACAGCTACAGGAGGACTTTCTTTGGTTCTGGAATCCTTCACTTTCATCTTCGTCAGTCACGACATCCTCCTTGGCATGCTTGCCCTTTCAGAGAAACAAATGGGGCAGGAGGATCACTCCTTAGCAGATTCAGCTCTTCATTTCCAGCTATCACATTCATTAGCATCTGCAGACTGCACTGGTTAAACAGAACATAAAACATAGCACTGTTTATGGAAATCAGTGTTTGCATTATGAGTATCTGTTTCCATCCATCCCCCATTTCAGGATACAACCTGGTTAAATCCTACCCTTTCAAATGAGCAGTTATATTTGACAGTAGAATTTTATGACAGGTACTGTTGTCTGCCAACAAGACAAATAGCCATGCTTTGCCTCCAAGGAAGTTCAACATAAATAGCTTCTTGACAGTCGTTAACAAAAAGAGTTTATCAACATGAAGATTACTTTTTGAATTTAGGAAAAACAGCTAAAGAATGCACATATTGATAACAGAAAAACACAAGTGTGAAAGTCAAACATTTGAATCCAAAGTAGAATCAAAATATTTGAAAAAGAAAGCCAGTCCAATGGAATAACTATGAAAGTTATTTCAGAATTGTATTACACGTCATTGCATTTATTCTAAATTAAATACATAAACTTACACTTTTTAAATTAAACCATTTGTACTTCAAAATCAAATGTGGGTAACAATTTACTTTCAAAGAATTTTGGTTGGGCTTTATTTTTGTGGAAAAAATATAACAAAGGCTTTATGAAACAGGGGAAAATGCTGTCACGTAATAACAGGTTGCTTAGTAACAGCAATTTTATTGGAAAGTATCTTCCAAAATGAATAATGGTAAGTTGTCCTTGCAAAAGCAGAATTTTCTGGTGCAACACTAAAAGCTATTGAAAACACGACTGAGGAGGAAGAAATGGTTTGACCCTGAATACTTTCGGATTCAGATGCTCGTGAGGTGTTAAAAAGTATTTCAAGTATTTTTAAAACACGCCTATCACCTTTACTTAAACTAACTGACAAAAAGGTAGTACAACTTTCAACTCAAAAGCAAAAGAAGTACTTTGAAGCTGCAATGACACAGTTCAAATTACCTGTATAGGTTTGAATCAGAAGTTCCTTTCTGATGTGGTGCACTTCTTGTGCACAAATGATGACTGTGATTTTGCATGTGACAAAATATAAGAAAGAGATATTCATGCTTCAGAAGGCTAAAGATTTTTAAAATTTCCTTTCAGATTAGGAATTATTTTTTATGTAATTAAATCTCAGAAGTTATACATCAGAAACTTTTAGTGCATTTTTTAGGTCCTACAGCAGAAAATGCATTTCTGTACTTCGATGCATTTCTCCATTATTTACAACATGCCAATATTCCATCTTAACTTGCTCTAAAAATACATCAATAAATAATTCATGGAGGCTTTTTACTTAAGGGTCAATCCTTTGTGGAAATACTCCAAAGTTGATAGAGACATAGGTTGTGTGAAATCAATGCCCTGAACCATTTTTGGCCACACAAATAATTTACTGACTTTGAACACCAACTTTCTAGTTGAAAGTTCTTGTAAAAAATTAACAGCTGCTGTGAAGGATAAAGGCAGAGGCTTTGCAGAAGAAAGCATATACACATAAGGCCACCAAGATGATTAGGGTATTGGAGAAACTGTTGTATAAGGAGAGGATGAAAGAGTTGGGACTTTTTAACTGGGAAAGAAGACATCTTGGCGGGGGGAGGGTGGGAAAGTGGCACTTATCAGTGTGTTTAAGTACCTGAAGGGACTGAGAAAAAATTCTGCAGTCAGATTCTTCTCAGTGGTACACAGCAAAAGGACATGAGGCAAGACGACAAGAGGCCATGGGCACAGACTGAAATACAGGAAATTTCATTTAAACATAGGCAAAAATACTGTAAGAGTGGTCAAACACTGGAACAGGTTGCCCAGAGAGGTTGTGAAGTCTCTGTCCTTTGACATGTTCAAAACAGCTGGGTACAGTCCTGGGCAACCTGCCGTAGCTGATGCTGGTTGAGCCGATTGAGTTGGACTACAGGATCTCCAGGTGTCCCTTCCAACCTCAACCATTCTGTGATTATACGTGGAAACTACTGGAAATAAATGACTAGCAAGTCTTAACTAAAATAGTTTGGTGAGAACTTATTTCTGCCATCCAAAGATTCAAGAAGTGTAGTCATATCTGTCCTGTAACAATCACTGAAACACGCCAGAAACTTCCTTGTATCATCCATAGAAAGCGGACTGCTGAGCCTTGGCAAAGGTTATGCACTTGGACTCTTGCAGCTGAGAGAAATAAAATGTGCTTTACTTGTAATTGATGCTTGTACCAGCTGGACAGAAAAACATGGCTAGTAAATATACCAAGTCCCTAATTGAGATAAATGAGGCAGTTCACATTTCTGAAGTTAACTGTTTAAGTGTCTTCAGAGAGTGTCAGTTAATATTCATAATTTCAAGTCTGATTTCACAATAAAAAATGTAAAAGAAAAGAAACACGGTCCAGGAGTCAAGGACATAGCTGGATGTTAAGTTGTACCTTGGTACTACAGTCTGTTTCTCAGTTGAGCTGACAGTAGCAGCAATCACTTGAAATAGCTGACACTTTTTTTCTGACTGGCACCAGTCAATCAGGCTGTTTGCAGTGCTGTCAGAACATTTGATATTTCCCCCACTAGGGTGCACAAGAGTTTCAGAAGTGGAAATTATGAGTCTAAGTGTTCTAAGGGTGTTGAAAATTTAATTCATTTCTTCTAGGAGGAAATCTAGTTTTAATTAAAGTCACTAAGTAATGAAGAAGATGACTCTACCAGTGATTAATTACCCTCACTGTTTTACAGATACTACTGCAAAGAAATTGTATCAAATTTTAAATTATTTAATACAACGGCGACTGCAGTGCAAAAATACATCATAGCAGCTAGGGAAAAAAAAAATCAGCTGGGCAGTTTTTTTGTTATTATTAAGACAATAACAGATGGAAAAATTAGCCACTGCAATGTGTACCTACACAGCATTTGATTGGCAGAAAGCAGGAGTTATATGTAGAATTTATTTTGAAGCCCACCTACTTGCTCCCTTTTAGAGTATCAGTCTTTCATGTACACACAGTCTCATGCCTGGGACCACACTTACAGGCTTATCAACTCTGTGGCACATGATCCTGACCTTGGGGACTGCCTTCATGAAGTCTCTAACATGCAGTGCAGATGTGTCCACTTTCTCCTTACTGTAGGCCCTTATTTGTCAATATATCCAGAACAAAGGGTGTATCTTTCAGAACTATATATGGATAGCACTAAGACCATAGACACCGAACCCAAACAGCGGTGATGGTGAATTTATACATCACTGCTCTTTCAGAGATCTCAGAGCCATGAACCACAAAGATAGAGAAGTGCTCTTAAGGCTCTTGAGTAGCAAGATATTGCCATTTTTCACCCTGTCACGTGACTTCTAATCAAGCAGTAGCTGTTGTCACACTCTTCTGCTGAATGCACCTTCACCAGGAAGAATAAAAATCCGGCTGTTTCCCATTCTTCCAGAGCAAGTGTTGGTTCTCAACAGACAGTTATGTCTAAAGACAAATTTCCAGCAACAACTCCTTTCTTTTCTGCTAGTGCTTTATGATTTGCTTCTTTTGTTCTTCACCGGAATCCAACCAGCACCCAATTTAGGAATTCTTCTGATTGCAAATGAAATTAGGCAAACAGACTGGCAAATGCCAACAAATTTGAATCAAGTCTACAATAACCAAGGAGATAAAATAATAATAGTCGATCCTGCAGTATTCAGAGGAGATTTTGGATCATTTATGCTATTTGATGCAACTCATGTGGCTTCTAAATGTTCCCCCTGTTTCAGTTATCTGCTGCTTTCGATAAATAAGTTTTGCATTTTTTCTGTGCCTGAATACAGCAGTCACATTGGTATGTTATGAAGCGTGCAATCCTTTTTACAGGGCATATTTGGACTGCATATTGTTATGCACAACTACTGGTACAGCTAAACAAAGAAATATTGCTCAAATATATTAGGAATGATATTTTTCTATTTTCAGTATATTATTAGAATAATATTACCTCTCTCTTCTCATGCCATAATTATCCTCTTCAGAATGCCTTTATTTACCAGTGTCTTCTTTATCTACGCAGTTTATCTCCTCTTCTGAAAAATTATGCTCAGTTATTCTTTTCTTTCTATGTGCTGTTTATTATAGTTCCAATATTCAGAAGTTGAAGAGCGTATAACAAGATGGAATTTTCAAAACTTTGATATCAAAAGAATAGATTTATCCACTCTGTTGTAAGATCATTGATGAAGTGAGCCAGTATTTTTTTTCATTCAATGTATTTATTTATTTTCTAAGCAAACTTGTACCAGCAAACTAATGGGTTGTTTTAAACCACAGAAAGCAAAGAAGCTCACTTAAGTTTTATTTCCTATATCAATGAAAGTATATAATAGCTTCTAAGGAAGTCATTGATACAATGTTAATGTCAATATTGTTTTGAAAACATGTAGAAATACAATGATGTGGTTGAAGTACTAGACTGAGATTCACATAATCATTGGTTCCACTCCTAGCTTTGGGACGTTGGATATGTTGTTTAAATCATCTGGCTTGCTTGTATTACTTAGGTGCTGGTTGTAACAGAACTGGTCTTAGGTACAGGAAAAGTGGGCAGTTGAGTAGAGTATCTAATAGAAAGTAAAGTCACAAACTCCAGCAAACAAGACTAAGACACAGACACTCTACAGGAGCACAGGTGCAGAGTGGGAATTTTATGGTGACAGCAGAACTGTGTCAGCCTCATACTAAAGGTCAAGGAGCTCTTTGGGCCTTGTGTCTTGGGCTTCTAAAATGTTTGTGGAGGATGAAGTTTGCTTTTCACACTGCAAAACTGCTTTTTTCATGTTACTGAGAACCTTTGATCTAAGTCTGGGGTTTAATACCCCAGCTTCTGTCATGTTAAACTATGGTATGGATACATTCTCTACTGCATGAAAATGCCCTGAGGTCCAACATAAATGTGGTCCTCTGGGCTTGTGGAGATGGGCCTTGGATGGCTGGTGGCTCCTATGGTAGGCCTGGGAGGACCAGGGCAAGGTATTACTTGGTCTCCCCTACCTGTGATCGTCCCTCTGTGCTCTTTCATGGTTGTGCAAACAGCTTTTATCACATAACCTAGCAGAAGAAAAGCAAGTTTGCAGATAGGAACGTTGAACGTGAAAATACTCTGGAGAACACCATTTCTCCTTTTATACATATTTACTAAGCTACCTGTACAGATTTCCATGATCACAAACTCTAAATCCTTTAAGCTTCATTATTTTGTTCTTCTTATATAAAAACAGCAACAAAAATATCAAAACTTAATCTCATGATAATCTATTTAATAAAAACAGTGAGATAGGATAATCAAAAGTTTAAACATTTTACACACATATCAGTCAAAGCCGAAGTCTTGTGACCAAGCTACAACCTCTGTATCTTATAGTGGAAACATAGATCATCTCTTCACTCTTTGTTAGTGACTAATACATCTTCATGTTGCAGAGTTTTCCTGCTTTTTTATTAGTAAAATCTTTCCCAATATGCTGTGTTCTAATTGCAGAGTCATTACCAGTAGATTACCTGAAACTTTAAAGACAAATATCTCTAGCAAGTGTCTG
Source organism: Opisthocomus hoazin (assembly GCF_030867145.1). Classification (NCBI taxonomy): domain Eukaryota; kingdom Metazoa; phylum Chordata; class Aves; order Opisthocomiformes; family Opisthocomidae; genus Opisthocomus; species Opisthocomus hoazin. The sequence goes on along the minus strand of NC_134420.1, from coordinate 41,053,005 downwards.
TCATGTCTAATAAATGCTGACTTAAAAATCTCTGTCTCCAGAGATCTCTGAACTGAAATACACAGCAATTAATAACAGCTAATATATAAGTGCCATATAGAGATGGTAACCCAAACTGAAAAAAGCCCTGAAATGTTCCCTGAAAGGTAGTTAAGATTTCAGTCCAGGCTATCATTTGCAATTTGAAATTGAATATAGGATATATGTTTTTAGATATCAGTTTATCATCCAATTATGTTTTCAGACTCTCCTTTTAAAATATGTTATATTGATACACCTGATAATTACACAGAAAAATTGTTTCGATAACAAATAAATACATTCAAAATTCAGAATATGTTTTGTATACAAAGTGCATAGATTATGAACTGACACATGGAAAGTTAAGGGGGATGGAGGCTTCAAACTGTTCTTAGTATATTGAAAACGACGACTTACATTGTCAGTGAGATAGTTAAGGCTCTCTTGGTCCATGGAAGGAACCCAGCCCATTTGCTCATAAACCTTCTGGAGTTGGTACAGATTTTTCCCCTTTACTAATGTGCACAGATCTGTCAATTCCTTCCTACTTCTATCTCATTAACACTACTTAACAAGCTATTTAGTTAAAGATTTAACTTCAGATAGAATCTATTTCTTTGCTTAAAGATAAATATATTTTTTGATGCTTTGTTCATCTAGAGCTTCAAATTAATTTATTTTCCTCACAAGTTCCCCATAGTAAACCTTTTTATTCTTTACCACTAATGTCTGTTATTAGTGCTGGCACATTTAGGATAATTAGATTATCTGTCATTTCTATGCTGATAAGATCCCAGGTTTTCTGTCAATGTGATTACTAAAAGTTCTATAATGGTTCACAGAACTAACCTGCTATGCAGTTCCCTTTTCAGTACAACAATTTGTTCCACTCTTTTCTGTGCCTTACATTCTTTCCATAAACCCAGACTTCAGTTTAGTCCATTCTCCATCTACCTCTGTAAAATTCATTATTTCCTTTAAAAAATTTTCTCAATTCTTACAATAAGATTGAGTTTTAGTTTTAGATGTAGTTTTGTACTTGTCTAAGCTTTGCCCTTTTCAGATTTTTTTAAGAGTAACAGAGCAAGTGCTATTTTTTTAAAAAAAAAAAAGAAAAGCAATTGAAATGTATAACTCAGCAAGATACTTTGCATTTACGGTTTATTCTTATCCTTCCAAATTTTAAAGCATTAGTTCCATTTCTGAAGGTACTTCTTTTCCCTTTCCATTCTTTCTCCATTGGCTTACTCCAAAAATCTTGTCTGGTGTTCAAAAAAAAACAAAAGCAACACATAATTTTGCATCCCATTTTCATGTATATGTGTTTTTGTATTTCAAAGTTCTTTCCCCCATTTCTAAAGAAATATGTCAGCCTGCTGATGTGACTCATTTAAATTGAATATGCAATTCCTGCACTTAAAAACTAATTAAGTAGCCCAGAATACTCATTTCCATTGAGGGTTCCTGCTTTCCTTCGGTGTATCTGAGCATACAACTTCCTTAAAGCAATTTCTGGAAGGAATAGACTAAGTTAATGAACTCTTCTCCCAAAGGATTTTTCCTGTTTTCTCTCTGAATACTGCTTGAACCATTAAAATTCATAGAAACATGTACAAATCTGATGTACCACTTGACTTATTTATTCCGGTGCACTAAACATTTATCTATACCACTAAGATAACAGTGAATATAGCCAAAGTTAGCCCAACATAAAAATTTTCTAATAGGAGCAAGCATATGAATTGTCCTACACCTTCCACAGATTTATTCAATGCTAGCTCAGCTAATTGTCTGGGAACTGAAAAAAGGGTCATTGAATACTCATTGCTACAGTGTTAAATTTGCACAAAATAATTGAGTTCCACTTTGATACCATCATAGAAAAAAGGGGAAAAAAAAGAAAAGAAAGGCAAAAATATGAGAATACTTATTTCTTACAAAATGGCCTATAAAATCAAAATTTCATGATCGGAGACTTGTGGAATACATTAAATTCAAGGAGTCAGTGATCTTGGGCAAACCATACTTAAACTATGCTATTGGGCCTTGCACTTCAGGCTTCAGAAGCCCCTTAGCATGAGCAGCTGCTGTAAGAGAGCCTGCTGGAATGCTCCTTGCTGGCCTGTGTTGCGTGCTGGTGGTTGTTACGGCAGAGATGGTGTTCCAGCCTGTCAGTAGAAGATGTATGTTTTCGCTTGTTATGCAAAATAAAAGGCACTACAGTATAGCAGAGAGGAGGAACCTCGCCATGGATGGGATCTGCACAGTATGCCGTGGAAAAATCATTCAGCCTCTGTCTGATGCTGCACAAATGCATGTTTTTTCTTCTCTCTTATTAAAATGGGGGGTTTATTATACCATTTGTTGTCAGGTTTTTCTTATTGAGATCCGGTCAGTTCCAGTGCAGAACATTCACACAGGGAGTTGAGATGCCAAGATACATCCTTCTGCACTATTCTGGTGAGTTTTAAATTAATTTTTTCATCTTTTTGGCTTTTTGCTACTGCATTCATACATTTTAATAACTACACAGGCACTGTTACTGTTGTCACGAGGAAGAACAAAGGATAAAATAATTAGAGGTCTCAAAGTACGTTAGTGGGCAAGGAATAAGAATTATTTACTTTTGAAGCTCATGAAAAGGAATATGTGGTGGGTGACCACAGGAACGGTTGCAGGTGTAGCCATGAGTCTCTTAATAATCATACTGGGACCTGGACAAATATATACTGATTTTCCCTTACCTTTGTGCAAAATACTACTGGACTCCTACTTGACCAGATGAAGGACAGCTAGGTCAAGGTGGACAAAATGTCCCATGAAGAAGAATGATTTTAATTTAATGCCTTCTTTTCCTAAAGAAAAAAAAAGAAAAAACATTGCATGAATATGAAGATTAGCATGCAGAATAAGATAAAATGTTGATTCTCTAAGAAAGCTTTAAAGAGTTATCTGGGAAACAAACAGGAAAAAGGTTCTCATCTTTATGGATATTTTCACTAGGATTAGCTGGAAACTTATCACCTGAGTTCATAAGGTTGACACAACCGATAAGGCAGTTTACAACGGCACTTACTGATAGGACAAGGGGTAATGGCTTTAGACTGAAAGAGGGTAGGTTTAGATTAGATTAGATATAAGGAAGAAATTCTTTACTAATAGGGTTGTGAGACACTGGAACATGTTACCCAGAGTAGTTGTGGATGCCCCCTCCCTGGCAGTGTTCAAGGCCAGGCTGGATTCAGCTTTCAGCAACCAGGTCTAGGGGAAGGTGTCCTTGCCTATGGCAGGAGGGTTGGAACTAGATGATCTGTAAGGTCCCTTCTAACCCAAACCATTCTGTGATTCTATGATTCTATGATAGTAAGAAATCTGGAAAAGGGAGGGAAGAGGTATTTCTGCAATTGACATCCTGGTTATAAGAAAATTAAAGCAGGCAGATCTAATAATGAAAGAGTAATAGGTATATGGGCAACATTAATAAGTAAGGTTGTTGAGAGAAGTAATAAGGTAGGAAAGACACTGAGTGAATTGATACTTTATCAGGTTAGAATATCAGACAAAGCCCAGGGAAACAACTGGAAGGTTTGTATGGTCATTCAAGGCCATGGGTAACAGAATGAAAGTAGCTGAAGATGTGAAACCAGACAAAGCCAACAAACAATGCAATGGAACAGAAATCTTGTTTAAAGTACGGTTTATGCTTTGGAAAAAGAGAAATGAAGGTAGAGGTGTGGAGACAGCAGTATACATTAATGGTCCAACCTCAGCAGTCCTTTAGGCTCAACTGTGGATTTTGCAATTCCATTATCCTCAGAAGCTCTCTCAGTTTTTCTGCATCATCTTTCTCCTTCTACAAGCACAAATTACTGTTCTCCTCCTCGTTAGGTATATACAACTACAAATTTTCACGCAGTGTAGAAAATGGCTGTTCCATTGCTAATTATATATTGTCATCTGATTTTACCCTTTGTAAAAGAAAAAAAAATTATTGAATGCACCATTACACTTGTAATTAGACTTAAGTAAGATTGAGAGTTTCCATTTGTGGGAAATATTCAAGTTTTGAAATAGTTTGATTCCGAATTTGTACCCAACAAAATACTTATAAAAAAATATGTTGACCTGTTCTACGTGATGTCTGCCTTTCATTTTTAAAATTAAGCAGACACAAAAGAAACCAGACTATGTAAGTTTTCTCGCATTGTCGTCACATAATCTACCATAGGATAAAATGGGGCATGACATGTACTATATGCATTTGCAAATTAGATGTCATGAAAAAAATGGAAAAATACTAACAGCAGTACAAAACAGCAAAATAGCTATCCAAAGAATGTAATTTTCAGGTAGAGGTTTTCTCTTTTTCTGGAGCTAAAGTTTCCTTAACAGATTTCTAGATAACTCTTGCAGTAACTTTATCACAAAGAATACAATTTTTTTAAAAAATAAATTTTACGACAAAATAATAGTTCAATGAAAAGTCTTTAAGCTTTTCTATTTCTTAAATTAGTATAAAGGTTGCTCCTAATGGTTGCTGCTCAATAGACTGATAATCTCTGCATGGTCAGCATACAGCTAAAAGGTCTTTGCACTACAATGAGAAGAGACAGTGATAAATTGGTCAAATCCAATTAAGGAAACACTGAATGGAAAATTACACAGAATCCCATTTCAGCAGAAAAGTGACTGAGCACTAAATACTCAGTCAGAGAGTACTGAGAAAATATATACGTACTACTAAGAATATATATTTCCCCTGGTGGAAAGGAACATGTACATTTTACAGTCAAGGTGACTCTAAAAGCACAAATCTCCAGGCTGGGCTTATTTAGAGATAACATTGATTTCAGAACTTTTTTAGTAAAATGTTTGATTTTGAGAATTACAAACCTGGATGAAAAGAAACATAATCTCTCTTCTAACAGTCCTTATTTTTTTCCAATTTAGTAAACTGATAAGAAGCAAAACAAAAAAAATCAACTCCAAAATATACATAAAAGTGAAAAGCCTTCATCTCAGCATTTTTGTTATATGAATAATACGCTTGTGTGGGAAAAGAAATTAGTTTTTTAGCTGCAATGTCTAGTCCAAACAATGGAAAAATACAGTTACATTGACATTTCTTATAGCCTTTAAGGGTGTCTCTCAAGCTAGACTAACGCATGACTAGTCAACCTGAAATGGTACTCGCAGATCAGGAAATGTCCTTTAGATCTCATCAGCGTGAAATCTCACAGATATCAACAATGATCAATAGAGACTTTGGTAAAAAGCATTCCTAAAAGCATTTCATCTATTTATTTCTGTCCTGTTAAAACTTTTCTGATTTTTTTGTTTATTTTTTAGTCTTTCTTCAGAGTGGTGGATACACCTGAAGGCTGTGCTGCGATTCAGCAAGACCTGGACAGGCTGGAGACTTGGGCGCAGAGGAACCTGATGAAGTGCAACAAGGGCAAGTGCAGGGTCCTGCACCTGGGGAGGAACAACCCCATGCACCAGTACAGGCTTGGGGCGGACCTGCTGGAGAGCAACTCTGTGGAGAGGGGCCTGGCTGTGCTGGTGCGTGACAGATTAACACCATGAGCCAGCAGTGTGCCCTTGTTGCCAAGAAGGCCAATGGGATCCTGGGGTGCATTAAGAAGAGTGTGGCCAGCAGGTCAAGGGAGGTTTTCTGTTCCCTCTACTCTGCCCTAGTGAGGCCTCATCTGGAGTACTCTGTCCAGTTCTGGGCTCCCCGGTTCAGGAAAGATGAGGAGCTACTGGAGAGAGTCCAGCGGAGGGCTATGAAGATGATGAGGGGACAGGAGCATCTCTCCTACGAGGAAAGGCTGAGGGGGCTGGGCTTGTTCAGCCTGAAGAAGAGAAGGCTGAGAGGGGACCTAATAAATGCTTATAAATATCTGAAGGGTGGGTGTCAGGAGGATGGGGCCAAACTCTTTTCAGTGGTGCCCAGTGACAGGACAAGGGGCAATGGGCACAAATTGAAGCACAGGAAGTTCCGTCTGAGCATGAGGAAGAACTTCCTTACTTTGAGGGTGATGGAGCACTGGAACAGGTTGCCCAGAGGGGCTGTGGATTCTCCTTCTCTGGAGATATTCAAGACCCATCTGGACGCAGTCCTGTGCAACCTGCTCTAGGTGACCCTGTTTTGGCAGGGAGGTTCGACTAGATGGTCCCCAGAGGTCCCTTCCAACGCTACTACTCTGTGATTCCTTGATTAACTACATTCCTAGCAAAATACCACTTTTGTATTACTGTATCAGGCTGAAATTCTTCTTCTCAACTTTTTATACCAAACTGGGATTTTGAAGTATGGCATTATGATACCATAGTAGCAGCCTAACTTTGGAGGAACTTTCTATACGTATGTTAAACTTTCCTGCTCACAACCCCAATCCCCCAAAAAGCCCTGATTAGAATACCGTGGGAAGGGAATGAGGTCAGATTTTTTCCTCAAGCTAAAAAATTATTTCAAAAACCTGAAATCCTCAAGTACTTGTATTTTGTTTAATCCCACTAAGAAGCTGTTATGTCTCCAAAGGATGCAGTAAGATGTTGTTATTCGCAGTGTTCTTTTGTGCGAGAATTTGATCGCTAGACTGCAGTCCACAGGATTTTTTACCTATTTCATCAGAAAAGCCTGGGATTTTTTTCGGTGGAATATTTGCCCTTGGGAATGAAGCATTAATTGAAATATTAATTCCCTAAAACTTGTACAATCTGAAACACTGCTATTCTTCAATTAAATTTCAATCCAAGTCTTTTCTAATGGATTTATCAAAGTTCTTTTGCTTTATTTGGAACTTCCAGGGAAGTCAGTATTTACTTTTTTCCAAGTTATGATAGTGTGCTGATTTTGGCTATGACAGAGTTAATTTTTATCATAGTAGTTAGTAAGGGGCTGTTTGGGACTTGTGCTGCAAATACTGTTGATAATCCAGGGATGTTTTTGTTATTGCTGAGTAGTACTTACACAGAGTCAAGGACTTTTCTACTTCTCATCCCACCCTGCCAGTGAGTAGGCTGCAGGTTCACAAGAAGTTGGGAAGGGACACAGCTGGGACAGCTGACCCCAACTGACCAAAGGGATATCCCATCTGATAGGACATCATGCTCAGTGTGTACAGCTGAGGAAAGAAGGAGGAACAGGGGGACATTCAGAGTGATGGCGATTGTCTTCCCAAGGAATGGTTACGAGTGATAGAACCATGCTTTCCTGGAGATGGCTGAACACCCGCCTGCCGATGGGAAGTAGTGACTGAATTCCTGATTTTGCTTTGCTTGTGTATGTGGCTTTTGTTTTGCCTATTAAACTGATTTTATCTCAACCCATGACTTTTCTCACTTCTACTCTTCTGACCCTCCCCCATCCCACTGGGGGGAGGAGTGAGTGAGCTGCTGGGTGGTGCTCAGTTGCCAGCAGGGGTTAAACCACAACAGATAGATACCAGAATATTTTTTTTCTGCTGTTTAAACCACAACCTACTTTTACAGACCACAGCCTTGTTCCATTTGATATTCCGCTCTTGGACCTGTAGATTAAATTCTTATTCTCTTCATCAGTAAAACACCTGTAACTCTCTCGGGGCATTTTGGAAACTGTCCAAAAGGATGGAGGGTGTTTCCTGAATCTAGCCTACGTTCTACAGAAATGTTAGATTTTAAATTTAATGTCTGAGGTCTAATTGTCTTGTCATTTCAGGTGAAATTCAAAAAGAGGAAGATTTGGACTGTATCATGGTGTAATAGTTTTTGATATACTAGGAAATGGATGTGTGGGAATCAGCTGGGCCACGGGCGGCCTTGACGGTCTTGATGGAATAGAGACATATCTATGAGCTAATTATTTTGTGCACCTGTGGTTGAAAAACAGGAGGAAAGGAACGAAGAAACAGGATGGGAAAATCCAACTCTTCGATAAGCATGAAGGTCATGTGAACGGACACATGATGACCAATCAGAAGAACAAAGGAGCTACATGCCAAAAGACCCTCACCAATGAGACTCTGGGGGTGGGGTACAAGGGGATATAGAAATGTTATGATTAACCATTAAAGGGATTCTGCTGCTGCTTCTGCTTTGTTTTTGCTCGCTTTTGCTTGCTTTGTGACTGCCATGACTTATTGTGGCGTGCTGCCACGTGGATGAAGTAGAGTATGTGTTTTTTACTAGACAAATTCCAAAGTCAGAACATTTGCAGTGCATTTCCAAACACCAGTAACTTTGCAAAGTGTCTATCTTCACACTAATATGTTATGTGGAAGAAATTTATTACATACCTTCATAAATGTAGAGAGTTCATTACCCAATATGTGGCTAGTACATATTGAAATAAGTCTATTATGTCAAGTGTCTGGTAACCAGTAAGTAATTCTGCTGAATTCAGAACAAGTCTAAGAACAGTCAGACAAAAGCAACTGACTGATTGTGTTTCTGTCTTCTTTTTGTCATGGAAGAAGACACTCATGTAACCATTCTATGATGAGCTTTCTCATTCACAGCTTTTTCCCTGTATCAAAGAATATCTCCACAGGTAAGTCAAAATCTGTTTTCTATACATCTCTGTTCAAATTCTGACACTTCATTAGAGAGTAAAAACCTTTTCATTTTGAGAGAAAGTATTAATTTTACAGTCATTTACATAGTTTACTGTTTATTCATGAGGACAAGTTTCCATGGTTTTAAAATACCTTATTTTCTCTCCTTTGTTGCTGCCCACCCTGATTTCATATATTTGTAAAGACTGTATGAATTCCCTAGTAATCTTAACTAAAATTCCATCTCAAAATATTTAGAAATGTTATTAGTTAATTAAAGAAAGATGTGTCTCTTATAAAGAGGTAACATAACTGGATCAGAAAAGGTTTAGCATGAAGAAGCCAAATGCATCTTATAGCTCCTGCTAAGGTCTTTACACATGCACAGCTAAAAAAGTAGATATAATCTGCATTTTTGTTTCAAAAGTTCTTCAGTTTTTCTTTCCTTTTTCACCAATAATGATGTGGGCTGAAATGATCTATGCAGAGCTGGTTTGGGTCATTCATTCCAGCCAATCTGCATTTCTAACTACGCTAATGAGAACTGTATTCAAATATATTTGCTTTTAGTCTACAGCAGAAGCTTATTTAACAGTACTTTACTTTCAGCTGCTAGAAAAAGGAGCATAGCCAGGGGGTGTTCAAGTATTTTTGAGACTTGCTGAAGCTTAAAACAATCTGGAGCCTGATGTACATTCGAAACCAATTTCTTGTAATACATCTGCATTTTAGAGTTAAAGGACCGTCTAATACCGCAAACAAAATGTTCCATGTATCCACATCTCTCAGCCTGAGAAGGAGGTTCAAACATACACTAACTTAGCAGAGTGCAGTGTCATCTAAAGATACTGAAAACACTACTGAATGAGCCAGTTTATGTAACATATCTGGTATTCTTAGTACAGTACATAATTGGTCAATACCCATGGCTTTTAGTATTTGTAAAACTTTCTACTTTTATACTTACAAATGCTTTATAATCTGCTACAATTTTATGTAATGTGCTTAATATGTCTCAGTCGTTAAGTATTCCTTTATTCATTAGCATCTAATAAGAAAGATGACACATTTCTTTCATCAGACGTTTTCATACCATTTGAACAGCAAAACAGTGACTGTAAACTCTAAATTCTTTCCCATGGAGTCAAGGGTTACAAATAATACATTAACCAGCAATGCTAACAGGCAAAAGCATTTATGGAGCAGCATGCCATGAATGTAAAATAGATTTAATCTATAGAAAAACAGTGTATTCTCCAGTACTTTATTTAGAAATGTGCACACAGCATATGGGTAGCTGTCTTTAGCCTAACTCAATACTTCCTGAAAGCACCCATTTGAGACGTGTCACAGAATACCTTCCTGCTTCTTCATTTTGCCACTCCTTTTGCAATGAATTTCTCATTTTCAACTGCCTAGGAAAGAAAGTCTTCCAAAGATCCAGAAGGTCATGAGTTGTGAACAGAATGTATCCTTTATATAGCAGCTTGGATGAATGAAGCATTTTTTATTCTGCAAACATGAATTTCACATAAAATATTATTTTCTAAGTGCCAAATGTTTTTCCTTTGACCGAGGAGAATATTATAGCTTATAACTGTCAGAAAACAGCACTTCACTTTCAGAAATCTTGAAAATGCCTACTACATTAGCATTCAATTTCATAAACAGTTTTTTATATTCTGGAACATGTTTATCATTAGAAGTCAAAACACATGTAAACTTGCTTTTGATTTTAACAGAAGACTGTGTTCTTTTCCATGCAAACAATTTTTTGTCTATACTTCCAGTATCTTACAAAACATCAGAGCTACTAAGCACAAAAAAAATATAGTCCTTTAAGAAAGATAAAACTACAGGGATCAAAATAGGCTATTCGGTGAAAATCTGTCTGCAAATTTGCCAAAGCCCTGGCCAAAGACTCTCTTTTACGTAGTCCGTCATCTGTAGCATTTGAGTTCCATCCAATGGACTCCATCTGCTTTCAGCTTTCCCGTCATTCATGAAGCCCAGCCTCTGCTTTGTTCTGAGTTTCTTAGCACATGATGTCAGAAGTTCCTTTCTAACATTGTTAGCTGTGAGCTATCCATGTTAAGTGGGTACAAGGCCTTCAGTTTGCAGATCAGACTCATCCAGCCAACATCAAGTTTGTACATCAGACTATGAAAAAAATATCCGTGTGGATTTGCTCAATTGTGTGCTAGTCAACATATTAGATATTTTAAAGTCCTATGTGTGGAGGCCAAAAAGCATGGCTGGAGTAATCTTTCTTGCAAGCATGGTATACAGCTGTACACAAGATAATAATATATGCGCAATTTCTTCACGGTTCTTCAGCATTTTCTAAGAGATTGTCCATCTTCTGTGACTACAGAACATCTGATTGTCAGCTCAACATGAGACCATGTAAAACTAGGCACAGAGAGGGTCCCTTCTACAGCTTTTGACCCTCAGTTTCATCTACGATACGGAAATATTTTTCTTTTCTCTCTTCAAAATGATTTCCTTTTTCCTTCTTTCCTGTGTCAAGGTTCATTTGTCTACCCTACCAGCCTTCTTTGTTCAAAAAAGGTTGTGATATCACTTTAGCTTCAATGGTTTCAGAAAAAATCTTTTTAAGATACTGCTGTGCTTCTGGTCTGTTAGAGAAACACACACTTGGGGCCTGAAAATCTTATTGACTCTCCTTTAAAACAGACAACAGATGTTACCATTTACATTTAAAAAGAAAAATATTTTGGACTAAATTGAAAAATCAAACACAAGGATAAAGAATTATAATATTTTGCTATGAAATTGCAATGAAAATCCTCAGAATACTGTTGTGTATACAAAGTCAGTAATACAATTAAACAGCAAGAATTGTCACAAGTTTCACTTTGGTTAAATTCATTAATTTACATGAAGTCTTTAAGCCTGGTTATTGGAAATACCATCAGTGTAGTTATTTCTTCTTTAGAGTTCATAGAAGGCTGAAGTTCCAAAATAATTGGGTTACCTATTGCTTTCTTTGTGTAATACAAAGACAAAAAAAAATCTCAATAGATTACAAATGTCATTGTATTTCATTAGCATTCTGCTTTAAAAAAAAAATATAAAACAGCAACTTTTTTGTAAGGGAGAATGTCACAGAGGAATTTTCCATTCAGTGAAGATATTGTGGCAGTTTTTGAGTTAAATTGGCTGAAATGAGGAATGAGACTTCAGTCCTTTGTTCCTGTCAAGTTGTGCTGTCAATGAGCAGTTGGCAGAAGGAAACTCCCCAGGTGGTACAAAGCTGTCATAGTAGCCCGTCCCTGTGATTCTGTGACCTAACTCTTCACCCACATGTGAGCATCAGCAGTATTGCCAGCTCTAAATGTCTAGAAATACCAAGTCAGTTTTCAAGGAGTTTTTGAATAGTCTTTTATTTTTCACTATTGCTTTTAGGATTCAGTATTGTTCGTTAAGCTTCATTTTTTTTTAAAGCCATGAGGACTGAGAAAATCTCTTTTGAATAAAGGAAAGTTGAGAATCTGTTAAATGAATCCAAGGGGTGCTTTAAGTTCCACAAAACAGGTGATAAGAATATAAGAGTTCACAATGCAAGGTCAGAAGTGAAGAAGAGTTGTAATCCAGCCAAATCCTATGACTGAATATTGCTACTCTAAGGCTGCAGACATGGGGGGGGGGGGGGGGGGGGGAATGAGTCATAGAGAAGCAGCTTTATTCAATCTCAATTTCCTGTTTTTCTGCAACCATTTGTAAGACCTCACAGTAAACAAAATGAGGGAAATTTTTTTCTTTCTTTCTTTTTTTTTATAAGGTTATTTTTCAAACATAAAATTTCACTGACTTTTCACTGCACAGACGTAAAAACTGATATGTTAGCACAATGAAACAGGTGATGCAAGTAATGCCTGGCAGGGGTTTAATCAGTTCTGCTGGTGAATCTGAAGCTCATCTAAATCGTTATAGGCCAGTTTAAATTTTCATGGGCTTATTACGTATGTGATATATTAATGCAGTAATCTGATGAACAGTTAGTGATGAACTTTGGTCTTATCTTTTATACCTCCTTTTAGTAAGTAACTGTACACTTAAACTCACTGAAGAACTCTGCGGGACTATGTCCTGGTTTCGGCTGGGACACAGTTAATTTTCCTCCCAGTAGCTGCAGTGTTTTGGCTTTAATATGAGAAGAACATTGACAACACTGCTGGTTTTAGTTGTTGCTTAGAAATCAAGGACTTTTTAGTTTCCCATGTTCAGCTAATGGGCAGGTGTGAAGGAGCTGGGAGGGAGCACAGCCAGACCGCGAGCCCCAGCTGGCCAATGGAAATATTCCATACCATAGACATCATGCTCAGTTTATGAATGGGGGTTTATTCCTCATTTTTCCAGGAGTTTGAACTTTTCTGTGAGTTTGGTCTTTTTTGGGAGTTCCACAAAATCCACAAGATCCACAAATTCTGTATTGCTGCTTGGGGACTGGCTGCAAACTGGTCATCAGGCAGTGAGAAAAAATTGTAATGTGTATAGCTCATTTTGCATGTTCATCATTATTATTAGTAGTAGTACTTCCTTTGTTGTCTTACTAAACTGTCTTTATCTCATTCCATGGGTTTCACTTTTGTCCATTCTCCTTCTCATCCCACTGAGGGGGGAGGACCAAGTGAGCAGCTCCGTGATCCTGGTTACCAGCTGCCAGGTTAAATGATGACAAACTATCATCTGTTAAACTGCATAGCAGCTTTACATAATGCAGATCACTTTTCAGGGTGTACATTAAATGAAGTTAAAGAACACATTTTAGTCTTCTCAGCTTCTTTCTGCTCCACTTTTTCTCCTTTCTTGTTTATATTCTCTACAACTTCATACCATCTTTACTGTCTCTGTTACCTGCCAACAATAAATTTTTTTAAAAAATAAGAGAGGACAAACACTGGATTCTGGCTGCACAGCGAATATTCAATGTTAACTAATTTTTTGGCCCAAGAACATTGCAATTTTTTTTTGGATCTCTAAAACTTCATATCAGGAGCCAGAGTAGAAGGTAAGTTTCAGTCAAAAATATTTGCCTGTCAAATTTCAAGAAGACAAATTGATAATAAAAAATCCAAACATTTTTTTTAAAGTTATCTCTATTGAAAAGCAGAGATTTTTCACAGTTTTGCTGTAGTGATTACAGATTTATTTAATGAAGTAGTATTAAGAAAAAAATATTCCTTTCAATGAGAAACAAAAAAAATATATGGTAGGACACTTCTGGAATAAGGGGTGGAAAGCTGGAAATCCTCTATGAAGTGCTTCACTACCCACATTTAGTTTATGCTAACTCATGTTAATAAAAGCCACCTGCAATGATAAAATGAGATCAGTTAGGGCACTATAAAAATCAAGTAATGCGTAATTTAAGAAAGCCAGCACATTATTGACATTAGAACTAATCAGGAATCAAAACGTGTTTCCAACAGACAATCAGCTTAATTTACTTCTGATTTTATCAGAATCAACCTGTTCCTTTGGAATGTTTTTGTTTAATAAATCAGCAATTTGTAACGGAAACCTTTCCTATGTAATGTCTTCAACCACCTCTAGCCAGCATTGTGAGTGTTTTGTTTATTTTCTTGACATCATAATTCTTCATTCTTTTAATTGGATTACAAATATTGCTAATGAAGAAAATAAATTATTAAAAAAGAAAGATAAGAAAGGTCTAGATGACAATCTGCCAACTTTCTAGCATAGAAAAGAAACTGCAGCACAGTACTTCTAGCTAGGTCAGGCACACATCTAGATAGGTATTTACTAAAAATACAGAAGTTAATTTTGTGGTGTTTAAATGGAAGCTAGCAGTGATGCAGTGGCTTAGAGTTTTGCCTTGCGGAAGCCTGGTCCAGCAGCTATTCCGTGGGTATTGGGAGTAGTTCCCTGGGAAGCATCCTCACTGCCATGCACCTGGCAGGGGTCACTTATGGTCTTAACTGCAAACTCAAGCAAGTATGTAAGTCAAACAGTGACTTCACATTTCATCCTATTAAACTGCTAGGTCCTTGAAATAGTTTGAATGTAATCATAGGGACCTGAACATGCATGGGATTGTTTTTATTTAAAAATGGCTTTGGTTTTATTTAAAAGTGCAATAAGATGTTCTTCTTCAAACACCCTTTATGAATAGAGTTATTTTCTTGCATGAAAATTTAATAATAATTCGAATGCCCAGAAAGGATGAACTTCTTTCCATGGAGCAGATTTGTGCAGCATGTTATGGGAAAGGCATCCAAGGTCCATCTGATGCTGCATGAGCACGAGGCTCCCAGCATCTGAGGCAAGGTAGGATTTACTCACGATCTATAGTTGTATCCTATCCTATTAAAACAGCTATTTTACCACACCATTTGTTGTTCGACCTTTCTTCTTGAGATAAAGAATCCTGCACCGTCTCTTTCTCCCTCTCTCATCCCTCTCCCTGGTACAGATCACATGGACTAACTCCCTGTCTTCAAAAATTTTCGATCTCTTGCTGTGCTTTTAATGTTGCTGTAACACACACCAATATGAGAAAGGACATATTTTCTTAATTTTTCAGGTGGTCATAATTTGCAAGTGGGAGTAGCTATCAATTAATTTTTTCCTTATTCCTGATGCAGGCAGCCTTATATATTGAGCAGCCCAAGACTTTTCTCAGCTTGGCATGCTAACAGTGTTGTGGAGGAATTTGTTATAATGGGGAAGATTCTGCAATGTAAATCACTCTAGAAAATGGAAAGAAATATGATTCACCATAATTAGGGAGAAATTGCACATATTCTGTTTGGTACCAGTCCAGTTTCTTCAATCAAAGGCAGCTGAAGTACACAAAAAAATATTTACTGTAGACTTACTTCAAATATTTGAAATTATTAGCTTTAATTCCTCTATAAACAGCACCCCTGGAGTTAGACACCAAGTGATGTCTCTGGCAACAGATAACCAATAATTACTTTTTTCCTGAAACCACATTAATGTTCTAAATAATGCAGTCACTTCTGTGTTAAAATTTCATGTGCTTGATTATAATTATTCTTCAGTTTGTGGTAGTCTCGGCTCTACAGTACTCTCTACAAGGCTCGCTTCAGACCTAAAAATAACATCAGCTGTGACTGCTTGTACTTTTATGATACTAAAAGAGTGTAAATATGGATGGAAAATCCACTTTGCATGTTATTAAAAGATTGCCAGCTATGCACAATTACCACATTTGATTTAAAGATGTTCTCTACACACTTTTTCCTTCAAAGTCACTAAGCAAACCAGTGAACAAAACCCCCTAGACAGCCTGTTAATAAGAAAAGTCAACTTTTGAGAATTACTTGGGGGCAGGGGAGGACAAGTTGTGGCCTCAGAATGGAATTACAAGTTCAGAGCAGAACCCCATGGAGAATAGGCACGTAATGGACTTTACTGCTGGCCTGAGAAGGAACTGATTTCTAGTCCTTCATGTAATTCGTACAAGTGTGGAAGCCCGGACTTTCCCTTCATGGGGCATTTGACAGTTTCCTCAACTAGAAAAGCTGTAAAAATCTCTGTAGGTTGAGTTAGCTTCTTACAAGAACATCCCAAATCCTGGAAAATCCTTAGTATTTCACAGTACTTCTACAGGAAGACATCAAATGTAGCCAGGTCTTATCACACAGCTAACTCCTTGTATTTGTGGAAATGCATGTTAGATATTTGAGTAAATTACGTATCTTGAGGGTTGAACTGATTCCTATTTCAAAAGGAGTGATATGGCATCTCCTTCTTCCTTACTCTCTTACTACTATTAGAAGTAAACACTTTTACTAAAACTTTTGATCTCTGCCTTAAATTTCACCTTAAGTGATTTCCTGAAAGTTGGCACACTCCAACTATGTTTATCTTTAAAATAATTGTTTATAGTTTAATTCTTTAAGGTAATCTTGGGGAAAAGAGCAAATAGAATTATTGTGTTAAAGGGTGTTCTTCAACAGGAGATGCTGGTCCATTGTGGTCCCCACAAGAAAGGCATTCAGACTCTGTAAGGCATCATTTTAAACACCGTTTATTAGAGCTAAAAGTAGAAGGAGAGAATAGCATAGACAATCTTACATCCCCTTAGCTGCTGGGAACCTATCCACAGTATGCAATGCAGACCCTGTCCATAGTAGAGATTCTCTTCTTTGAGAATAATTGAGAAGGTCATTAGAGCTATTACTGGATCTTCTAACAAGAAAATGACTCAATCTATCATTTCTACAGTCAAAACAGAAGTTCTGTTCACATGAGAACTTCTTGCCGCACTTCTAGATAAAGGCAAGGCCATGAAGGTGGTGCAATCATTCACGCCAAGTGGGAGCTGCCTGAGGTCATCCTGTGGCCAAGGGATTTGTGCCACACCACACAGCCCTGAAGGCCAGGCTTAAGGGTGATATGATAATCAGGTTCAAATCAATAAATGTGTAAGCATGTGTCTACTGTTAATTACAGGTTAAATAATCTAGTAAACATTTCCACTGCTGGCTTTCTGCATTTATTTTACCAGATACTTATACAGCTAAGTCAAACTGACATTTCATTCCAATCACTGAAATTTCAAGTATCTTATTCTATTCATACATTTAAAAACTTTATGACTGGGAGCTCAGTTATGGGAGATACTGTACAGGAACAAGTGAAGGTAATGATTTCAAATCCAGGAAGGTCAATTTTAAAAGAGAGGAGTGGTCCCAGCTAAGTAACTTTGGACCACAGTGTGTTTAGCTTCCCTGTAAATCCATTTTAAGCACATACAGCTACTCTCTATACCCTAAACATAAGTTTGTATTTATTGTTACCTTGTTTTGCAATTCACTGATCAGAGCTTATCCTCTGTGCTATTACTACTGTATGTGTACTGGTTTTAACTGATCTGGTATTACCATTGTTTTTGAAGATTTTGACAAAATATTGCACCTTATTTTGCTGTATACACAGAATAAGGATAAAGAAACAGTTCAGACCAAGAGAAGTTTGACAGGAGAGCACCTGTCAGAGGACTAACAATAAAAGCTATTTGTCAGTTTTCAAAATCTCAGTAATTAAAAAGTCAGAATATTTTTTCAGCTACTGAAGGACATCATAAGAACAGATAATCTGCTAAACTGCATAACTGCAATCTTCTACAGATTATTAAATTTACAGGATTTAGGGGTACATGCTATTCATTCTTTTGTCTTTGTGAGTAGAAAAACAAAGAGGAAATTACTCTAATTGTCTGGAGATTTAATCGAAGCCATCAAAATTTCATTCAAAAGTAAATTACATTAATATTCTGTTATGATATTCTAGTATGTGTCCAAAGTATGTGGTTGTACTGCAGATTGTTTTTTAAAAGTCAGGTCACTTATTAAAATGTTATGCTACTGGAAAAGCAAAAATGCTAATACAATCTTTTCAAACTAGCAAAAGGCTGATACACCTTTTATTATTGTTCCACTGTGAGCACTTGGTCCTAAAACATGAGCATTTTTAAGTAGCTTGTCTTACAGAAACTGTGGAGTTCATAGTACCATTTAATGCAGAAAGATTGTTTCTTTAGGGTAGCACAAGACATTCTATTTGCTCAGAGCTAAAAATAGTGCCACTCTGCAGAGAACATTCTGTATTACCTACATTTTTAATTTCTTGCCTATAGCACATGGTGTGATACAAAAATCACAATCTATACATGCCACTCTGCAGAGAACGCTCCGTATTATCTGTATTTTTAATTTCTTGTCTAGAGCAAATGGTATGATACAAAAATCACAATCCATATACCATATATAATAGAACACACTGTAGAAGCAGAACACTTAGGAGTTCATTGTGATAGCCTTCCTGATACTGAATATTTTTCATTGTGAGTAGTCCTACTGAAGGCAAATTATGAAGTCAGGAAATTAAAATCCAGCTCTGTATTAATTCTTTGTACCGGTAATTTATAACAGCTAATTTCCTTAAGCAATCATCTTTCCCAAGTTTAATACTCTACAAATTACAGGGAAAAAAGACAGTCTCACAAGGATCTTAGTAATATTCTGAGACTTTAGGAAACTGAAATACTGAGGTTGACATAATAGTGACATAACAACTGTTTTCCATGCATATTTTCTCAAATTTCAACTCCAATGATAATTTAGCAACAATTGTTAGCTGCATTAAAAAAAATCTCAGTGATCTATGAAATCACTCAAAAAAATTCTGCCTTCTAGAAACAAATA
This sequence comes from Opisthocomus hoazin, assembly GCF_030867145.1. NCBI lineage: Eukaryota > Metazoa > Chordata > Aves > Opisthocomiformes > Opisthocomidae > Opisthocomus > Opisthocomus hoazin. The sequence continues at coordinate 41,034,221 of NC_134420.1, read as the reverse complement.
ATGCTGATGTCCTTTCAATGTCATTGTATTTTGTGTTTGTAACACTTCCCTTTGTAAGTGTTCCCAAATGACTTGAAGCGTTCATCTGTTTTATAAAGCAAGCTCTGTTTTGAATAAATTTGTTACAACAAGTACCAATTGCACCTTTCTCCTGTTACTCACGATGTGCATCCATTGCATTTTGTAGCTGTCATTAAAATTTAATGTCTGGAATAAACTGGAATATCTGAAGAGTGTACAGATTTAAATTGATTATTTTTGATCCAAACTGGAATCAGCCAGGGTGTGTGGTGCAGTTACCTGTGTAGCTATGGAATAAATAAACATTAACAAGGAAGGAATGTGCTGTTAGTGAGAGCAAAACGAAACAGAGTGAAGCTACTGAAGTCAATTGCATCCACTATTTTCCTAATCATAAAGTAAGTATGATTGTGATCTGGGCACACTGGATTATAGGAAGACGTATGTCTGTGAGTAACTTTAATTACATGAATAAGTTAATTATCATGCAAAACCCAATTTGCTTGTGCTTGGAAGCAGAGATGTGATTCTTCTGCACTGCCCATGGAGGTCCATGGAAGCCACTATGGTAGGGGTACAGGGCAGCCCAGAGCCAGGCCCGTAAGACTGTTGGGGTACTTTCTGTATGTGACTACAACAGCTCTGGAAGCAAGCTCTGGCAGCACTTCCAGAGGACAGAAGCGAACAAAATCGTCTTCCCCGGCTTGTGAAAGACTCAAGAAGAAATATTGAAGGGAATTAGTTGTTTCTCTCCCTTCAGTCTCCTGCCATAACTTCCCTGTGCATATGCAATTATTTGTCCCATGCTTACCAGACCAATTTTGACCAGTACTGTAGTCTGGTGAGAACAACTCAGTTTGAACTCTGGTTAGTGCACTTTTAAGGAAAAATTCTCAATTTCTGGATTCTTGAGGGGCCATACCAAGGAAGGAATCAGCAAGGGCTATCAAGCTCCAGTGAGCTTCCTTCTTTTCTGTGACGTGCCCCACATGGAAGACAGGTGTTGTAATTAACTGATGCCAGTAACTGTGGACATTCTTTCACTGTTCGTGACCTGACCAGAAAGACCAGATCAGATCAGCTTCCTCTTCTGTAGCTCCCATTAAGTCAGACTAGGTGTTTATGTGCAGTTTAGAATAATATAATAGCCTGAAGTGAATATTTCTGACAGTAGTACCTGCATATATTATGGGTTAAGTAGAGTTCAGTTCTATCAAGTCAGCCAAGTTCTTGTGGTATTGTTAAAGATCAGGACCTTTATAAAGTTGTCTAGCAGAATGTGTAAATGATGTTGCACTGTGACTTAAGGAAGATTAATAAACACAACAAAACTTCCATAGACAATGAAAGATAATCAAAAAGATACTATAAGAGTGGGAATTTTCAAAAGGAGAAAAAATCTGGAAGATATTTGTTACGTCTGTTGCACATTTGTCTGTCTCTTTCACAAAAATCCATGCATAGATTTGAAGTATATATCCTAACATGTGCCACAGGATTTAATGAAATAACAAAATTTAAAAATACACTTTCATATACATTTAAGTACTGTATTTATTATTATATTATTATACATTTTGTATTATACTATTATATTATTGTTATATTGTTATCTATTATATTATACTATTATTGACTATTATATAAAAATTCTTTCTCATCTGAATCAAAACCAAAAGGAGCACAGGAAAGCACAAAAAGGTCTTCATGGCATTCTGTCATGGTAGATATAGGATTTTTAAAAATACTTATTAGAATGTTCTTATATTTGGAGGGAATAGAGAAAAAACAACCTATAGCTGGAGATAAGATTAATGTTCATATGTAGACAGTTTTATATTTTTAAGTTGGTAAGTTGATTTGGAGTGACTTATATCCACTACTTGCAAATAGGCACCATGTAAAAGAGAATTCAAGCTTGTTTCTTTTGATTCCATCTCTTGAAAAACAGACTGTGTGAGACTGAAGTCTCTATTGCTGCTCTTTGGTTCTTCTTTGGTTTAAACTAAGAGTACTAAGAAAAATTCCATCTTGCTACATTATTTATTGTACTGTCACAATGTGAGAACAAAATCTGTATTTACAAGCTACCTGTCAATTAGAAGATACAATTTCAAATTTACCTGTTTTTACATGTTTTACAAAAACTAATCAGGCCCCAGGATGGGTTTCTGAGGTAAGTACTATTACGAAGTCTGTGTTTCAGAGCTCTGTTAAAACTGTAGCCAGGAAAACCTTTCTTTCACTTGTTAGAAGTTCAGAGTTGATATGCTTCATGAGGCAAAACTACCCTGCTGCTAAATCACCAGAGCAAGACAAGCTGTTAGAAGCATAGATGTCAGTGACTAAGTGAGGTCAGCAACAGAATTCCTGCTTGCAGTTGACCTTGCCTATATTCTTATGAACATAGCCGTATGTCATACATTAGATAGCCATTGATTTGTCAGTTAAGACAAGCTCTGACTGTACCACCCTGTTGGGGTTGATGTAGCTTGAGAGTTAGCACGACTAGGCTGCTTAAGCAAAACAGCATAACTGAACAGGCTGCTGGAAAAGACAGCTAAGAATAGTCATTGCGAAAGTTCTGATAGTGCACATGATGTGGGTTAGCAAAAACAAGATGTGTTCAAGGACGTGGAGGCAGTCTGTTGCTATTGGCGTTAGTGCATAGTTACCAGTCATAAGGGAATACGGGGTGCATGAACAGCACGTGATTTATGTCTGTAGCCTATCCGAGTAAGTGTGATCGTGTGTACAGATATGAAAAATTTATATAACCACGCAAGTGGAGCAATAAATGGAATCGACTGTGCATTGCATCAATGTGTGAGAGTCATTCCTGTCCCTGCACGGATGCTGAGACTTGACACCACCCTTTCTAACCTGTGGCTTTCTACAGGTTTCTACATTACTGCCCCACTGGTTCATTTCAAATCTACGCCACTCATTTCTGCCAGACACAACCAAATATTATCCTACCTACGGTCTTCTATTTCCTTCCCCTTTCTTTCATAGTCTTCCTTCTTCTAAATAATTTGAATGCATTCTCCATTATTATTTTCATATTCACACCTCTGCATTATCTTAGATTAAAGGTTAATAACTACCAAGATATAAATTGCCTACTTACTTATAGTGTATTATTTTGGACTACTCATAACTTTGTCTCATTGTTGTCTCTCATGATTTATTGAAAGATTCGAGTATTCAATAACTTTTAAACACATAAAGCATATTTTGAATTACTTAATCTGATCTCATAAATACAGACCACCAAATTTTACCCAGTGACTTCTCCAGCTTGCTCAACAATTCCTTTTAAGTTGAAACTTCTATTTTAGCAAGAGATAGGCTGCTGATTTAGTTCAAATGATAGACCTTTTACAATATCGTTGTCAATTGTGTTCTGTTAATAATTTTAATTTTCTTTCTAGTTCAATATTAAGGAATTGAACTTCAGTCATTGAATCTGTAAATGCTTTTGACTGCTACCTTCTACTCTCAAAGTAATTATAAACTAATTAAGTTACCTCAACCTTCTTTCCTTTGAGCTAAATTAACTGATTTTTTTATGGCGTAATTAAAAAATGAGAGCCAGATCACAGATCAAACCTCTGGTTCTGCAGTGTAAAGAGAAAAATCTCTTACTGTATATAAATAATATAATTTTTTTTCCTAACACAGCAGTTGAATACACAGTCCTTTCTGTTGCTCAGGACTGTGAATCAGAGAACTGGAGCTGAATCCTGACTGCAAACCAAAAACCTATCATTAAATCACTGATCCTTAGGAAACAATTATTGGAGACACACTAAAGAGACTGAACAAAATACTAATAGTATCTATTCATGTTAAATATCTTTTCATTCTTCTTTTTTCTTAGACACGCAATCCAATGCACATGGTTTGATAAACAAGTGCAATCATTACCTTCGCATGGTTGTCATCTGATCTTTCTGCCAATCACTAGCACTGCTACCAGGTTCTTAAAAGATCTGTGTTTCTGTGCTTCTACTCCAACCATCATAATTTAAGAAGTGTAAATTTAAATAGCAGGAACTGAATGCTGAGCCCACCTCAGTGTTCTTTTTAAGCATGCTAACTACAATGCATTTTACAAAATCTACATTCATAAAAGTAACTACAGTAATCTTTTTTTTCCAAGGCAACGAACTTCGAATGAGTTAAGTAGATATTTTCTGCAGAAACCCAATATCCAGAACCGTGGCTTGCTTCCTTGGAACCACGATGCTTTCAGTCATGTCTGTAGATCCAATTCTGGGAAAATCCATGGGACCCACTTCCTTAGCACCTGGCCTGGGTTCTCTGCAGACAATCTCAGAGTTGCATTGGGACATTTTAAACGCATCAGAAGTCAAAGGTAAGGGCAGGATATGGTTGTTTTCTCCAAGATCTTAATTTTCTCTTCTTCCCTCCAAGAGTACAGGAAATGCAAACATAATGTTGATTATATTACAAAGCAAAATTTATTGCACTGCAATGTTTTTAAATTAAGCATTAAGTATCCCAAAGGCAGGAAGAGACACTGCATAAAAGCTAAGCTTCACCCTTTTGTATCAGAATTGCTTTTCTAAGCTGTTACACAGAATTCAAATATGGTGATTTTTTTTCAGTGACTATTTGAAAAGGGAAACATCTGCTTGAGAAAGATACATCTACTCGCTGAAAATTTTAAAAATGACTCCTGTATGTGTGAACATATATGGAGTTTTTGTGCGTATATACATCTCAAAGGTGATCAGCTAGTCAGATGGTCACTAATAAATTAGTTGCCTTACTTTTTCTGTATTTGTTTATGAAAAGCCAAGCTACTAGCAAAACAGTATTGCTGTGACAGTTTTCTATGTCAACAGTTCATTTGTCTATATTATTATTCCTGGAGTAGTTAGAAAAGTATTTAAGAAATACAGCATTTTCAGGGCTGTTGCAGTTATGGCAGGCATTATAATTTTGCAAAAAGCTGGACTTCAAGGTGGACTTCAAATGCTAGAATAATATTAGGAAAAATATTTGGTTTGCTCAGCTCAAACCACATATAGGATCGCCAGTTCATCGGTTCTGACCTTACTGCTCCCTGTGAAAAGGCTTAGTAATTGTTAAAGATTCTGTGGGAGCTATGGATTTTCACTTGAAATTACTCTGTACATTTCTATAAAGCAAGACAACAGTCTGAAAGACATTATTACTTAATGCATTAATCTTTGAAACTTGAAAAGAGCAGAATACACTTAAAAGTAAGAGAAATTAAAGACTGGGCAAGTAAAGCGTGACAAAAGAAGATAAAGGCACACCTCTCAGGAAGGGAATGTCTGAACCCTGTATATGAAACTAGTTGCATGAGAGATATACACACAGTGGTCATGCAATAGGTGCTTCCAGTCACCTGATTTTAGAGGTGCCATGTCCTAGAAAAGAGATGCTTCCCAGTAGGATGCCTCAGAGCTGAATTCTGATCTGCCTTTTCCTCTGGGACCTCAGCTGCTTGGCTTGGTTGTATGAGAGACCCTGCATCAGTTTCCTACCTGTGCATGAACCAGAAATCTTGTAGAGCAGGAGAATCGCCGGTGAAGCCCCTTGCACAGTATATGTAACTGGAGATGTGCATCACTTGCATCGCTTGTCAGTGCTCACTCTGCTGAGCAGTCTCCGACCGAGAGTCCTGCTAATGACACCAGTGGTTTGGGTGAAGTTTTCAGTCATCCTAAAGCAATTGTCCATATTTATTTTTAAGACATCCTCTCCCCCATCAGACACAATCAATTATAAATGTTATGGTGCATGCTCCCTGAATCCTAGCTGCAACTACGTCTACTACAATTGTTAATTTGTTCTTTACTGACATTCTGATTTTTAATGGCTTATCTGGAATTTGCAAAAAGTCTAAAGCTCCCTATTTAGCAACAGAAAATATTCAGCAAAAGTCTGTCCATGTATCCCAAAAAACAGTCTCTGAGTAATTAGAGAGTAGCTGGCTCTATGAAAGTCCCCTTTTAATCTTTGGAATCTCTTTTTAAGTAATTTAACAATTACAACTGAGTGCACTTTTTTTAGAAGTTAAGATTTCAGAAGTTCCAACCTATTCGAACAGCTAGAAGTTGTACTACTTTCAGTTAGCAGCAACTGCGTAGTGGTTGGACGCAACCCTCTTTTCCTCTTCTCTTCCAGTGGATCTGCACCCAACCCATCTGTCCTGGGTTCAGCTGGGGTATGGTTAAACAGTGCTAACTCTGGATGGAGACAGAAAACTTCCTGCCAACTCTCTAGAGCCTTACACTCCCAACCCTCGGTCAGTCTGGAGTCCACATGGGCTAAAAATTGCCACTGGTCCTGCCGAGCATCCTGATTGATCCTTCAAGTTCCTCACTTCTCTCGTTCCCCTTCAGCACTACCTCGATTCTCAGACAATGCAGCATAACCTTCAGGACAGTCTTCGGCATCTTGCACTGCCTCCTGCTTTCAGCAATGTGAGAACAAGGAGCCAACGGAGAGTAGCACCTATTCATCTTTTAATGTAAGAATCAGGAGAGGAGAAAGAAGTGTGCGCTTCAGACCCTGACTGTCAATCATTAACCTTTGCCAGTTCTCCAAGACAAAACTGAAGATGTCTCCTAAGCGTCTAGATAAGAGAATCTAACATGAATATTTAGATGACAGCATATATACAAGTAATTCTTGGAAAAAAGTGAATAAAATCTGGCACCCCTGTTAGCCGTATCAACCCACAGGTATACCAATGCAAAAGCACTCCTAACATTGGCACTGGCTGGGCAAAGAAGGCACCTTATATTACAAGGCTGTTGAAATCCAAAATATTTGCAGATTTTTTGAAGTGCTCTCTATCCTTGACAAATACTTCACTTCTTCAATGAAGGAAAAAAATCTTGGGAAGAGAGCTTTCACCTTTTCTTTATAGTGGCTGTCCAGTAGTGTGTTCTTTCTGCCAATCACAATAGATTTTTATATCCAACTTGCTTCTTTCCATGTAAAATCTTAGTGGAAAAATGCCTGAAGATATTTTTCATCCATGTAAATAGTTAAAAACATAATCTGTTCTAAGTTATCTACTTCATTATAGAGAAAAATCTCCACACTGGATTTCTAATGTAATTTCACCGTGTTACAGAACCATCTTTTTTTGCCTGTGAAGTCATAAAGGTGAAGAAAATTTTTCAATGTATTTACAGCCTCCGTAAAGAATGTATTTTACACCATGTACAGCCATTGACGTGTAAAGTCAGGAGAAAATGCACTGGGCATTCCCTGGTGCATTACAAACCCTCATACCTTATAGCTCAAAAACTAGAAACAGCATTGCCTCTCCACTTTCTACCAAAGCTGCAGAATGCATTTTTCCTCATAACCAACCGTCTCCACTTTCTTACATGCTAAAAAGTCTGATTAAAATTACAATGAAGTCCTTCCCATATAAACTATTATCAACACGAACAAAAAAGGTAAAATTCTGCCATAGGAAACTCATGGCGGGGGGGGGGGGGGGGGGGGGGGGGGGGGAGAGGAATTTGCCTGATGCAGGTTCCTGTTAAATATCCCACTACATAAAGGTCACTCTTGTGTGACAGCTCGGCAGTTTTATGCCACTTATCTCTGTATTTTAAAATGAACATTTGCCTTGTAGATACATAGTCTGGAATTTATTTTTATTCATAGCATTAATATTAGCATATAACAACTTTTTATAAGTTAAACATTGCTTTGAGCTTTTCAGTGGCTAAGAAATATATACTAAGGATTTTATGCTTCAAAGACCACAGAACATAGAAAAATAGTTTTAAAAAACTGCTTACCTTTCAAAGCCATTTAATACAGAAAACATGGAATGTACATAAAGTGTTTCATTTAAGAAACATTTCTAGAAAAAATATTGATACTTTATTGTCATAAATCGAGTATAAAAACAAGAAGATATATGGTTTCATTTGGTAAATTGTTCATTAAATAAGTTTTTTGTAAGATTTCATACGCTGATCTTGTAGTGACAGCCTTCCTGATCTACAAACAAAGGAACCATGACGCTAAGAGAGAACAGAATTTTTTCTTTAAGTTAGCATTACTGTCACTGTCTGATCACATCAGTAGTGCTTGGCAGCATAGTGGGTAGCAGTGATTATATTCAAAATACAGGTGGTTCCTCCAGAGTCCTGAAACCATACTTTCCCAAAATATTTTATTCCCGAGCACATGCTTTTTACACTGAAATAGTATTATTGTTATGTGCTCCATTACCAGTGGAGGTATTCCAGGTATGGCAGCTGGAAAATACACTTCAATGTTTTAAAATGAGAAAAAACCAAAACTTTCCAAAGTGTAATGATTGCCTAGTGACACTGATGAAAGGAAAAGCACTCAATATCAACAAGCAATCTCTATGACTGCATGACCAACAATTGCCTTAGAAACAAATGCCAGTGAGAATTTGATGTTACTGTCTTCTGAAAGGGATGTTCAGAGTTTTAAGTAATGGAAGATACAAAAAAAGAATAGTATAGTCATATGCTATTCGTTGCTAGCAGCAGGCACTGTCCATTTTCACACATAGCTTACAGTTTACTTTTTCATTATTATTTTTTAAGGAAGAAATTAATATATTAGAGTGTTTTAAACTTGATTTAAACTGTAGTGAAGGCTAGCCATTTTAACAGCACCTGCATCACTTTGATGTCCAAGTTCCAGTGTCATAGAATCATAGAATCATAGAATCATAGGCTGGAAAAAACCTCTAAGATCAACAAGTCCAATCATCCACCCAACACCATCATGCCGACTAAACCATATCCTGAAGTGCCACATCCACACGTTTCTGAAAAACCTCCAGGGATGGGGACTCCAGCACCTCCCTGGGCAGCCTGTTCCAATGTCTGACCACTCTTTCAGAAAATAAATTTTTCCTAATATCTAATCCAAATGGCACAGATTCTCACTTTGAAATAGGACTTTGTTCCAAACGTTTGCAAGCAACCAAATACTTCTGTGGCTACAATTTTTTCCTGTGGCATTTAAGATGGCCATGTTCCAGACTAGGTATTCCTAGTAACGATAATTTCTTGCAAGGTTTATGGGATTTTTCTCAGGATAGATTCACTTATACATACTGGAATAATGGAGGGCAAAATAATCAAATTCCAGTGATCCTGAACCAGGCCTTCTGGAGGCTGCGCTTCTATGAAATGTTGCTAACAGCTTAGAATGGTAGGTGGACAAACCAGAACAATAAGCAGCACTTCCCTGTCAGGGCAACACAAACATATCTGGTGCTGATGTGGAGCAAAGCAGGCCCTGAGAACACAGCAGTAGCTTGTAGTGCTTTTGCCAAAATTGAGTATTATCTTTGCTTTAGCACACTTGTGTCTCAGTACAGAGCATGCTACAAAGTGCACTACACAGTGTACTACAAAGCAAACAGAATTTTGAAAGGGCTATCTTAAATTACAGAGATTAGGAATGGTTATGTGCCGGGTCTCAGCATCCGTGGAAGGACGGGAACGACTCTCACACGCATTGATACGATGCACAGTCAGACACTTTATTCTCCCGCTTGTGCGGTTATAGACATTTACCATATCTGTACACACGATTACGCTTACATCGGATAGGCTACAGACATAAATCACACACTGTTCACACGCCCCACATTTCCTTATAATTGGTAACTACGCACTAACGCCAATAGCAACAGACTGCCTCCATGTCCTTGAACACATCTTGTTTTTGCTAACCCACATCATGTGCACTATCAGAACTTTCTCAATTGTTATTCTTAGCTGTCCTTTCCAGCGGCCTATGCTAACTGTTTTGCTTAAGCGGCCTAGTCATGCTAACTCTCAGACTACATCGACCCCAACAGTTAGGGATTAATCAAAAAAAGCTATGGATATCTTTGATTTCTATTAATTTTTAAAGGCATCTTTAACTTAGTTTGAGAACCTTACTTTTTTAACATGTAAATGTGGCAAAACCCTCAGGGTGATGATGAAACTGTGAGTCAAAGTACTTTTTTTTCCAATAGCTTTTGGTCTTCTGCATGCAACGATTGAATTTGTCTTTTTTAATCCAAGGAGTGCCGTCATTTGGGCAGGAGTTTTGTGTTAATACATAAGCTGCCAGTAGAGATGAAAAGAACAGACTTCATTTGTAGGTATGGTAGAGAGGCATTATTTGAGAGTGATGGAGCATATAAAACTGAGCAGAGAATAGCTGGCAGAATATTAGACAAACAGAACAAAACTGTGGCTAAAATGCCTTTCTACACTGTATGTAATATGGCACATATCACTTTCTTTAGATTCTGAGCCTCAGCCTTGAGCCTTCTGCCTCAAGTAACCTCCTGCTCAAATATCACACTTATCTGGGGTACCTTAACTGCAGTTATAGTAGATATTGAAAACCAAGTTGTTGTGGTTTTAATGCCAGCTGTCAGCTCAGCCCTACACAGCTGCTCGCTCACTCCTCCCCCCAGTGGGATGGTGAAGAGAATCGGAAGGGTAAAAGTGAGAAAAGTCATGGGTTGAGAGAAAATCAGTTTAATAGGCAAAACAAAAGCCACCTACATAAGCAAAGAAAAATCAGGAATTCAGTCACTACTTCCCATCGGCAGGCGGGTGTTCAATCATCTCCAGGATAGCATGACTCCATCACTCGTAACCGTTCCTTGGGAAGACAAACACCACAACTCTGAACATCCCCCCATTCCTCCTTCTTCCCTCAGCTGTACACACTGAGCATGATGTCCTGTCAGATGAGATATCCCTTTGGTCAGTTGGGGTCACCTGTCCCAGCTGTGTCCCTTCCCAACTTCTTGTGAACCCCCAGCCTACTGACTGGCAGGGTGGGGTGAGAAGTAGAAAAGGCCTTGACTCTGTGTAAGTACTGCTCAGCAATAACAAAAACATCCCTGGATTATCAACACTGTCTTCAGCACAAATCCAAAACATAGCCCCATACTAGCTGCTATGATGAAAATTAACTCTATCATGGCCATAATCAGTGCACAGATGAAACAAATTGAGCTGTTTTTCATCAAAATGGTCACCAATATTTTATTGCTTCATTAGCTAAGCTATATTACCAAAGAAGAGAGAGTTCTTAGATTTTCTGGGAAGTGTTAGATATCTCATTTTTTTGTATGTTTTGGTATTTTTGGTTATTCCATGCTGTTTTCATTTTCTTACCAAGGCCTGAATCAGCCAAAGCTAGTTCTCATCAGGTTTTAGGTATTGTAGGAAAGCTGACAATATCTCTTAGCCATTGCTTCACAAATTGGAAAGTACACCCCCTCATGGCATTTATCTTGAGGCAGAAAATAGTCATGAAACCACCGGATAGATGTGACTACAGTGTGCTACTTATACATTATGTTTTGTCACTGTATCCCTGTAATCGATGGCCTTGCTGGACTTGTCGAATGCAAGACAAAAGACAAACGGACTGAGGTTGTCAAGAGCTAACAAAGGAAGTAAATAACTGGTGCTTATCTTATCAGACAAAAGTAAGGGGGGATAGCCCATCACTGTAAACTCAGTGATCTGTGGGGCGCCGCGGAGGCTGCGCAGCCAGAGATTGCTTCAGAGATTGCTTTGGACAAAGTACAGAAGGCCCCCGAATACACATACCAAGATGCCCGCTCCGAAGGCGTGTCACACTGCTGAGTCCCGCTTCTGACAACACGACATTCCATGCCAAGAGCCAATCGATACACAATAATTGACTTAGTCCCACCTCGCAAAAAGATTTCCAAACATATAAAAATTGGCACTTGAAAACTCTCTTGGGAGGAGGAGCCAAGCGAGAACTTCACCTGACGGACGGGTCGATGGGCCTGAACCTCTCTTCTCCCCCCAAGAAGGGACGCCTTTTTGGTAAGAGTCGCGCCTCTGACTTTGTCAGACGTATCCCCGGGAACACATTGTTAACTAAAGCGCTAAACTATTACTTTGAGCTCAACTTTTGTAGACAGTGAATTTATCAACGGCAATTCTGAATCTGTGATAACTGTCGCTTGAATAAATTACCCATTGTTTCAACTTTGCGAAACTGTTTCAGTGAAAGTCCTTGGAAGGGCTCTGGCAGGCTAGTTGAATATCAGACTCCCGTTACCCCCCCCCCCCTTTAACGCGACAATCCCATGACATCACCTAATTTACTTCCTCCCCAGACATTTCCTTCTACTAGCACTCCTCACTTCCCCATCTGCATCCATAGCCCACACTCCACACCTTTTCAAGTGATGTTTAATTTATTTTCTTTCACTCATCTAAACTAAAAGGGTTTTTTACAAAAAAATCAAGAAAAAGATGACAGGCTAACCCTAATTTCCAAAACAGAAAAGACAAAAAGAGCTAAAGAAAGCTAGAAAGTTTGCTTTGAAAAATAGAAGTCCTGCTCACATAATAATGCATATATGTATATGTGAGACTAAATTATTAGGGTTTAGCAATTATTGTAGGGTTCTTTACACAGCATGGTAGAGCAATTCATTCAAACAAAGTAAGAAATGACTTTTCGAGTAAACTCAAATCATGCAATTTTGTGATAGCAATGATCATACTGAACAATTTGGAATGCAAGACTGTAAAAAAACCACATTTCCAACAGATACTGCAACTGAATAATTGTTCTCTGAAAAAAATTGATAAAAACTCAGATTTCTTTTCATTACGTGAGCATATAATGAAATTATTATTTCAAATTTTAATAACTGGATAATCAGTGGTCTTCTTGATATGAGGGTACAGAGTAGACAACTGCATGGGCTAACCAGTTATTATCACTGGATTTCTTTTAATTAGGACTGATTTAATATATTATCACCTTTAAGAACTTATTTCTGATCTGCTTACTCCAGTAATGGTGATAAATTCCAGAAAGTAAATGAAAGGAATGCAGTTTTAGAAGTAATTTCATTTTAAAAAGAAGGAAACTTGGAACAACTATTTGAAATAAAGCCTCTAATTCAGTAAGGCACTTAGAATATATGGTATTTTTAACCATGTGGGTAATTCCAATGTTAATTGCCAAAGCAAGTGTAGCAGCCTCTCTTAAAATATAGTATATGTTTGAATGCTCTGCTGCATTTGAACCTATGACGATCTTTTGAAGATTTTCATAGCTTTTAAATAACTCAGATTCTTGATAGCTTGCATCAGTGTATAAAAGGTGGAAATATCTTACGTAATGATTATTTGGAGATCGTTATCAGTACTATGGGGAATGCTAGCTACCCTGTGATATATCTGTATTAGACTTGAATATACATGAAGTCATCAAAGGTTTTTACAACTCAACTAGTCTAGATTTTGCATTGTGTCTACAATTATGATGAAAAAATGACTTGATGTGTGATATACAGTTATGAACAGCTTTTCATGACACTAATCTGACAGACTTCGTAGTATACTACAGGCCTTGTTTTAATCACGTGATGATGTCTACTTATTCATTCCTTGACACCTTGCACTTCATGTGTTCTTGTATGAATTAAACCCAGGATTTCTGTAGGCAGGAGCTGAATCGTAGGCTCATTTCTAAATATACAATGGAGTCCAAGACTTCCTGTCATTTTTGTAGCCTCTTGAAGTAGATACAAAGGAACAATAGTTAAATATACCCTTTCATATACCTTGAATGCAAACTTGAATAGCACTGAGAATCCTGAGAACGCTGACATGAAAATCTTGAAAATGTATATTATGTAGATATAAAAATGTAAATATTGGTTTACAATTCTGCACACCTTTACAAGTTCAGAATATAGAACGTGAGCTAAAAAAATACGCAATTTATATTTTAAAAACAGTCTTTAAAGACTTCCAGTGATAACACATGTAACTTTTCTTCTTCACTAACGCTAACATTATTGTGCTTAACTCTTACCTAAACTCTCATTTGCAGCTACAAATACAGTCAGAATACACTGTGATAACAATGTTCCCATAGAGTCATACAGCAGAAATATCGTGAACAGGACATATTTGCCTTAGCCCAGAGACGGTATTGAAGGGACCTGCTCTACACACCATAAAGGAAAACCATACTTTTGCTTAGGTTATGTGGGCTGACTGCAGAAGAATTTTGGAGAACATGGTATTCTCAAAAACTTTTCCTTTAAAGATCATAATTTTGTGGCATAGCACGTCAAGGTGTTTCTTCCTTTGATCACTGTTATTTGTCTGATCTGTGCTTGAACCTGTAATGTACAAAGAACCTGTACGTATTGGATAGAATCGGCAAAAACTAGATTAGAGTAGGTCTGTGACAGAGTGGTTTGTGACTCTCATTTGTGATATAGTCCCAAATGTTTAGCTATTGTTTCAAGCAAAAGCTAATTTTCACCTTTTGTCTCTTTTATAACATCTTCATGAGACAGGAACTCCACTTCAGCCACATGAGGCCCAAGTGCATAGTCTTCACGCGGAAGAACGAAGGCATAAATTAAAGTCTTGAAGTTTGTACAGCAGTGTGGAAGGAGATGATGTGCTGCAGTGTAGGTGGTATTTTCCTTCAAGCCACTGCTGCAGTTCTGTCACCTTTGACTCATCTCTTTATCTCTCAGTCCACCGAAATGCAAATTCAGTGCCAGCTTATCCCACTGTAATTCTACAGACTGGTCAGCATATACTTATGTTGCAGCCACACAAATGGTTCGTAAAGGTGTTACAGAAATCCTATATGTTTGGGTTTGGCGTATTGTGTGTTGTGGAGCATATAAAGACAGTTTTGCTGTTTCAACAATAAATTCAAACACTAGTCCAAATACAGATCAGCTATCTTTATTTTCTCATGCACACATGCCTGGGTGAATCAGAACTGATAGGAGATGATGAATTGTCTGTTTTCCTGTTCAATAATACTTTAATCAAAATTGCTAACTACAGCCATGCTACTTTAAAAGTCAGTTGATCTGACCTAAATTAAAAAGGAAACATTCTCTATAATAAGTTCCCGAGTGAAAGCCAATGGTTTATTACTACCCTTTACAACTGCAAAATAGTTTAAAAGCTGCAATGCCATTTATGAAGTGTTGAATAATACACAGCAGCATGTGCATTATTAATAGCTACCTATGTATGAATAGAAACTCAGTTAGACTTCCCCAAAGGTATACTTCAAGGACTGTTTCATAATGTCACATCTGAGGAACTAGTTTGTTAAGATGAACGTTGCATTTATTATTCATTTAAGCACTGACTGTAGGGAAAGACTTATTCTTTTCAAATATAATTACCCTTGTGTAATGGGTAGTATAGATCCTTCAGTATCTGAAAGACTGTCCTTGTGACCAAAGTCCTCAGCCAGAAAGCTGCCCTAACAATTTCAGTTACTTCAGCTGTGGAAGCTACTCTTGAGTTCTTTTACTCTGAGGAATTGCCTTGGGAGTTCAAAGGAACAAGGTCTTCTGCATAGTTCAACATATTCACAAAATATTTGGGAATAGCAAAGCAATAATTTTTGCTGCTGATTTGAAATTATTCAGGCTAACCGATATTAAGATGAGAGTGAAGTGCTGCAGTGATAACAGTTGATAACTGACAATAAAATGACTGATAAGGTGATATGATGACAAATACAAAGGAAGGACCATTGTTTCCCAGTGGTGCAGACATTTTAAGTGATACTCATTTGAACAAATATAGCTACTTACAGTGTAAACTTCTACCTCTAATTTACTTTCCTGTTTCCCATCAAATCTGTTAGCCATGTCACCCTAAAGCAGCTCCTGAAAACTCACATTTTTTTTCTGTTGAATACAAAGAGAGATTAGAATAAAAGTCTGAATCACAAGACTTCTTCAGAAAACACTGAACTGCATCAACAAAATTTTCTAGCATCCCCCTGGGCCGGAGATACTGGAAGTTACTGATGTAGATAGCTACATTGCAGAACAAACAGATTACACTATAAACGCTTTAAACTCATACTGCCTAAAACATGTCTTTTACTGAATATATTCTTCTTTAATTTTAATAAAATGAATTGTATTTGCCTGAATACTTTCCCCACTGCAGTATTAAGTGTTATTAGGGAAAGTGCCAAACCCCTTTCACCACCTATTAAAGCATTAAAGAAATTTACTTTTATTTAGGAAATGCTATAGATCAGTAAAATGTTTCTTTGGGAAACAGAGGACCACAGAGTCTCAATATCATATTCTTTCTTTTTTTAAAATGTCCAGTGAGTGTCCTTTATCTATACAATGCCTTTGTTAAAGAAAACTGACTGTAGGTCTAGCAGACCAATCACGATGAAATTTTTTCCAAATTCAGAGATTTTTCATAGGTCTTGAGTTTCTGTAGTCACCCATGGTTGCTGTGTGACTGATTTTTTCAAAATACGAGGAAAATCCAGGACAACAAACTGCACTGGGTGACTCAGTTGCCATTGACAGGACTCAGGACAAGCCTCCTCTCAGCTCTTAGACAGCTGTCTGCATATCAGCCAAGCCCTGTTCTCAAAAGCTTGTAATATCTCTGGCTACAAAGACGGACATCTCTGCAGACATGGAATAAAAATCAGTAATAACTGGATTGGCAGCATGAATCTCCAGTGCCTGCAATTCCGTCCCCTGTTATTTCTGTGGATTGAGTTTTTCCACTCCTCCAGGCAAGAAGACAGATATTTTCACTACTATAAAGCACTATATATATGTTAATTATTAGAGAGAGAGCAATGAAACTGATAGCAACTAGATGGGGAAAAAAGGAGGTAAAGAGAACAAAAGATACTGAGGAAATTTAAGTATGAGGCAAAGATAATGCTGACAATGACAATGGAAAAAATACATCTTTCTAAGTATGAAGAAGGGAAAATGAGAAGGAAACAAAAAAAAACAATTAATAAACAATTTATATAGCACAGAAACAATGGAAGAGGAAAGGAATGTGCAAGAGTGTAAAACAAGGTAAGAGATTAAAAAGATGGAATTTCTAAATTAGTGAGTTTATTACATTTACTTATCAGGCATGACTGATGTAAGAAGTCTAGAAAAGATTTTGCCTTAGCCCCTTAAATCTAATACTGCTGCTAATTTCTAGGCTATTTATATATTATAGGCAAAACTTGCCAAAAAGTTTTGTGAGGAATTTTTCTTCCGTTGTTTTCTCACAGCTCATTCTTTGTTCATCTGAAGAAATGGGTTCCTTGGTCTTTTCCCTGCTCCATAAATTCCTGGTGCTCCATATGAATTTCTCATTTCCATTAAGTTTTCTGAAGCAGGAAGACATTTTCACACTTCTTGAGCAGGGACTAGCACATTCTGCTAGTGCTGCGCCGCAACACCAAATGATGTTGACACCATTGTCTTGTTTGGATCCTTCTTGTTAGTCTCTCTGCCTATTTAGCCTCTGTCTTCACTGATAAGATTTTTCAGAGGTATCACTTCATTGATTATCAATGTGAATTTCAAGTCCATTTAAGTAGGTCTGAAGCAGAACTTTTTTTCGAGACGTAAGGACTTTGTTTTTACTGATCCCAACTAGTAGCCCAGGAGTCACTTTGACAACCTGGTTTAGTTTGATTTCATGTGTAACCAGGGAAAATTTGTAATTCCCCTTACTTTATCAGTGTATTGCTCACTGCCAACTTAATAAGATATATGACTTTCACAAAAAGCATGGACAGGGGGGCTTTGAGGGAAACTAAGGGGTGACACACCAAACAAATGAAGGGGAGTGGTTCTTCACACAATATCTAATTAAGTTATCACAAGCAACTGTAGTTGCTAAAAGTTTACAAAAGTCAAAAAAGCTAAAGGTCACATCCATGAAAGAAAAAGTCATTTTAAGGACTACGAAATATAAAGGATCCACTTCTGGTTTTGGAGTTTCTGAGCTGTAAAATGCTGGGGAAATGCGGCAGTATTATCTGGGGAGCTGTTACTTGCAATTGCTATATCCTTACCCTTTCTCCATGCTCTCCAGTCTGTGCACTAAGCAAGTAAGCAATGAAAACACTGTCGTCATTCCTGACAACTAATTAATCCCAAAGATGACAGAAATAGTTGAACATTCTTACTACTATTGGAGTTCAGCTGGTAATCCATAGCAAAACTGGAAGACAACTACAACATATTTTGATCACTACGAAGATGTACCAAATTTTACAGGGAATCAGTTTATAGGCTTTGGCACAAGTTCTGTAATGCAGCTGACCAAAATACTTCATACAAAAAATTTTCAATTTTTCCACTTTAAACTGTTGATTTAACAATAGTTAAATCATTCAAATGGAAATAACTTATTTTGTGGACATTTCTACTACATTTATCATAATTATTCAGTTTAGCAAGTATGAAACCTATTTCAACTACATTATTTGACTTTTATTATGTAATTCTTACTACAGTAAATAAAAATATTCTGAATTCATTGTAAGAAGTAGAATTAATGTGAAGCAAAGCCAAAATATAAACAATATTAAGAACTCATCACCTTTACTCTGTGACATTACATCATCATCCAACCTGACATTATATTCACTAGTAGTCAGTCCCATATGAAACTGTCAGTTGTAGCACAATATCAAGTTATAAACTCGTTCTGGTCTCATCTTCTTATTTTATTTTACTATAACTAAATATGTGCATATTTTTCTTTTCCAGAGAAGGCTTCTGCTTCTTTTTTGGGTGGGGCAGGGAGGTACACTGATCTGCATGTCTGTTCAGTCTGCAGTGCAGCTATGTGGAGAGGAAGAATTCTGGGAGAAAAAAAGCAGTAAAAGACAGAGGGCTCACAGGTTCCATTAATTCCCTAAATCAGCGAATCAACTGCAGCTCTGAAAACCCCAGGATCCAGATGCTTTATTCTGAAGTCAGGCCCAAGTGTCTATTCTCCCACAATTACCACGGCCATAAGAATATACACGCTTCAGTTCGAATGCAAGTCTAAAACAATATAGCATAGAACTAAGGAGAACCTTCTGTAGTATTTGAATACACAAGATGTAAATTTGAGCCCATATTTTTTATGCTTAGTTTTCAGCACTGCAGAAGAGAACAAAATCATAGCTTTGTAAGTTATATGCTAAGAGGAATACTTCCTTTTAGCTCACATTTAATTGTCTCATCTTGAAATTCTTGTCCCACTGAGAAGTAACACTGTAATGCAACACATCTGCCTGAAATAGTTTACAGCCTGTGTTTTTTTCAGTGTCATCTCTGAGGGCAAATAAGACATTTACACAGCATTCTGCAAACGACATGTTCATTCAAAGACTAAACTCATTGGAAAAACTGAAAAACAAATCCACATGAAAAATAACAAACTCAGATTCCCATATTTAAACAGAAGAGGGAAGTAGAGGGTCAATGTTAGCACAATTTCAACCACGGGGCTTCATAAGGGTTATTTTCAGATTACACTAACGATTCAAAATACCTGGGAATTAATGTTGGTTTCTGTGCAGCAAAGGTTGCCCAAGCAAGACTGAAATGAATTTGAATTAGTTAGGTGACAGGAGGGAATAGAACAAATGCTTAAAAAAAATGTAGCAGTATCCCCTGCTTGTCCATCAGACATCTGAGAGAACAGTCAAGTAAGAACGATTGCTTGTTTAAGGCAACGTTGCGGTTGGCGTCAAGCAGCAGTAAGGCATTCAGCAAGTGTTAATGTAGCACCTAGGACACGTACTATCTAGAATATGATAGAGGTCTTAAGATAGGGGTTTTATGAAAGACCAACATTTGAGAATTCATCACTTCATAATCAATGTGGAGGAAAAATCACTTGGTGTCATCATCTGTCACAATCATGCAACACAGAGTGTGCCAGACACCGTGTAACTACATAATCAACACTGGTTCCTTTACAATCATGTTTTCAGTCTTGAGTATAAGATAAGAGGCAAATGGGAACAGCAAGGGTGAGAATGACAATCACCATGTCAGCATGATGGGCATTACATTAAGCTGCCTAATAGTTGTCAAGTTTTGACAAGTGTCTATGAGCTATTTACAGACTACAAATTTATGTGGTACTCTGAGTTCTGTACACCTGCTATGGAAGCATCAATGAAAATGAGAATGGTAGATCAAGGCTGCTGGTAACACAGTTCTTAGGTTGATACTTTCAGATGCTGGATTGAAATTGCACAGAATAATGTACCTTTTCCTTCTGTTAGGGATCTCCAAGCCACAGAGCAGGGTTTCAAAGGGGAAAGCAGAGAAGAGTTTGTTAAAGTGCTTTAAGCACATTTTTTTTTGGTTCCTGCCAGAAGTCTTGCTTTGTTATTAAAGTCCATTAAATTGAAAAAAAAATATTTTTCACAGATCTTTTTAGACTCTTTTATAGTTTTCTTTCTGTTAACGTGTCTTCAGTGACTTTTCTGGAATGTGGAAATACAGTTAACATTTCTTTTTGTTCATGTTTTTAAGATCAAATACTTATAGATAACTTTTGACCCATTGCACGGGCAGTACAATATTTGGACCATTTTACTGAGCTTCTCAGCATGAAAAGATGTAGACTGTGGAAACTGAGCTGTCAGCCTAATTTAAGAAACTGCAACAGCAGCAGAAAAATAGCAAGAGCCAGCTAACCTTTTAGTCGAAGGAGCTGAAGTACAGCAGCAGCAAATGCAGTCCCTGCTGTGAGAGAAGCTTTCTTGTGTGTTGCATTTTTGACTCTCTTTTCTGGAACTGATGTGGTACACAGTGGTGTTATTCCCTATTCAATTTACAAAGAAAATAAAGTCAATAGCACCGAACCCACAGTCTAAAAATATACCACTAGGCTACCTTTTTAAAAAAATCTTATTTAATCACTTCTCCATAACCACACTGACCATGTAATTTAACATCCAGGTTTTGGAATTTCAGCTCTGAGTTTCTTCTTGCTTCTCTTGAAATTACCTTTCTAATTCTTGGACCACAATCAGATCTAATGAAGCACCACTGCAAGTACAAAAGCAAGGGAGAAAATATTAAATTTCAGTATCCTAAGACTCCAGTGACCAATCAATCTCCCATTCCTGAATATGGAAGCACATTCACAAGCTATTTATGTGATACTGAACCAAATAAATATCCAGCATATTGTTTCTTGTATACTTCTGTCGTCTCCACTACTTCTATATACACCTATCCATAAGCCTTTGAAACAGAAAACATTTGAACTGAAATAAAGATTGATTGGTTTACATCTGTTGTTTCGAGAGATTTCTCTGAGGTCCTTTATAGGGTCTCCATTTTTGTTCTTTGATAGGAACAGTAGTCACTCTAAAAGTAACATTTCATATGAGGACAATTATATTTTCTGAATTTATAAGATACATTATACAAGTACAGCTTTTGTTATTACCTGTGAAAATTAATCTGCTTTTCTTTCCCATACCTCTGTTTAAACTTACAACAGCTCCACAGAAGTCTTTTTCCAATAAGTACCATAAAATCATTGTGATAGAGATATCAACGTCCTTAAATCTTTTGGGCAAGGGGTGTGAGTGTTCCCTGCCTTCCAGCCAATCTTATCTCAGGTGAACTAGGTGCACAGGAGTCCAGGAGTGCCCCAGTTCTTCTGTCACAGCACATGGAATTTCCTCACCCAGTGTAGCTCATGCAAGTTCACATGTTGCTCAACCGAACCTGCTAGAAGAGAGGAATGTTATCCCCCTCCAGTTTCTCTTTTACTTCTTTAATGGACTTCCTCGACAGAAGCCACATAAGAGTAGTATGTTTCTTGGGGAGTGATCATTGGAATGGCATAGACACAAGGCAGCACAGTGAAGTAGAAAGCGGCATTTCCTAAACATGTCCTAAAACAGAAAAAAAAAGAAAAGCAGCTTATAACAGAAATCACTTTAGAATAAATTTTTCTGATCCTCGATGAAGAAATCCAATTCACTTCTGTCCAATGAAAAAATACTCAGACCCCAGTTTTCATATCTGCTAAAGAAGATTCCTTGTCTTATTCACTCCAATTAATTCCCTGGAAAAGAATACAAAGTGTGGGAAAAGATGCTAGGAGCATATTGGGAAAAAATGGGAAAAATGTATGGAAATGAGGTGAGGCTAGTGATATTAGTCACCAGTTTGTAAGCATAAAAGCCTTGACCATATTTACATTGAATTGATCAACTAAAGATTTTGTGTAGCACTGAACAATTGAAGATGTGTCAACTTTCATGTTGTTTTCCTGTCTACACTATTTGGTCTGTTTACATCTGTCCTGCTTTCAGAATTTTTCTGAACAAGGAAACAGTCATCACTGTTTACGTGGTGTTTTAAGATCCACGTTCAAAACTGCATGAAAAATTAAGACCATTTTAGAGCAGAATCCTCACACAAATGTTGTTTAGCAGAGCAAATGTCTGATTAAGTGAACTATTGGTGACATTATCTTCATTGTTTATATACACTGACCAATTCTTGGATCTGTTACATCTTCAGGAAGAAAGTATGATGTCAGGTTTGTAACTATGTCCCCTGAAAGGATCCTGTGTAGACATACCTAAGGGAAGATGTTCACTAATTTCTTCACTGCTAATTGGAAGACATGTAGGAAGGCTGCAAGCCTGATATTGCAGCATTGTTTGTCGCCATTAATATTTCTTAATTCTTTAAACACCTCTAAAAGACTTTCAGGCATTTTTCTATTAATATATCTAAGTGGAGATAAATGGCTTTGAACTTATTGTTGTCTAATAGCTTGTGACCTATGTTATGATCTAATGAAACAGCCCTGGGTAGAGTGTGTTTTTTTTTTTTTAGCAGATATTGTTGAGAAAGATATATTACTGTAACTAAAAATGAAACATAGCAACAGTCATATCCTGGGCAAACACGATACTAAATTAGAAAATGGATAGGCTCAAATGATCAGACAACCAACTACATACAGCAGCATATGAAATGAAAATATAAGCTTATCACTAGCATAAACTTCTTTTAGTCACAATGTCATAGAATAGAACTGTAGTGTGGTTTGGGTTGAAAGAGACCTTTAAAGATCATCAAGTTCCTAACCCCCTGCCATGGGCACGGAGATTTCACTCGACCAGGTTGTTCAAAGCCCCCCACCCAGCCTGGCCTTGAACACTTCCAGTGAGGGGGCATCCACATCTTCTCTGGGCAACCTGTTCCAGTGCCTCACCACCCTCAGTAAAGACTGTCCCTCTTCCGCACTTGTTTTGGTTTAGTACGTGAACACAGGCACCTGTCATCACGGCAGGGGCAACTCCTGCTCTGGAGAGTGGAGTCCATCCACACTGGAACTCCCTTAATCTTTCTTTGTGATTCTGAGTTCAGTGACCTGCACTGGATATAATGGAATGAAAGTAGCGTGTAATAAAGAAATACTATGTAACAAGTGTGATTACTTTATTTTAAATCAACTCTTATATTCCTTATAGGGGTGCTGTGCCTCTATGCACCTCTGCAGTACCCCTCAGTGGGAATTTTGCTGAGTCTTCCTAAACTTGTGGAAAAAGACATGCAGTGTTTTCACACTCAGACAGAGCATGAAACAAAGCATGCAGGAGACTGTTACAAGATTCTTCATAAAATAATGGTTGGAGTTTTTTCGTTTGTTCTCTAATTGCTAGCTAAATATTCCTACGTTGTTACTATTGCCTTGATGCTGAATAACCCATACTGCTCTTGTTTTCTATATTCTTCTCCTAAACCTCCGTTGCATAATACACACAAATATGAATATATGCATCTGCTACAAAATTTTCTGTTGAGTTCCCCACCAGCAA
The DNA here is from genome assembly GCF_030867145.1 of Opisthocomus hoazin. NCBI lineage: Eukaryota > Metazoa > Chordata > Aves > Opisthocomiformes > Opisthocomidae > Opisthocomus > Opisthocomus hoazin. Next base: position 41,010,476 of record NC_134420.1, on the reverse strand, counting down.
AAAAGCCGTAGAGTCACCAGTGATGAGCCGTGATAATAATATTGCTGTCACAAGAAGTACAGCAGTCTGTACTCTTTAAATAGTCTGAATCTGTAAAGAAAAGAATACATTTTATTAAACCAACTAACAAAAATGGAAAACCACAGACACTTCTGGAGGCATAAACCTCCTACATGTCCCTGCAAAACTTCTCCCTAGAGAGGGCTTGTTTTCCCCAAAGTATGACTGTTTTCCAAAACTATATCCTCCACCTTAATAAAACATATTACCTTCTCCATGTCCCTTGTCTGACTTAGTCTTAGCTTGGATGATCACAGCTACAACAACATTGCCACCCTTATGGCAGAGTTAAATTCTAGAACGTTTACCATTGCTTTAGTACTGGGTTGTCATGTATTGAAATTGGCAGCTTTACCTCATTCAGAAATGGCTCTTAAACAGTAATCTGCAAAAAATGTCCAAACACAAAGACAGATGTTGTGGTGATAAGAGAAGAAATAACATGTGCCAGGCCAAAACTCATAGTTCAAGAATTGTAGTTAGTTATATTAATTTGGAGATACTATGCCTGAAAGTTCTTGGTTATAACTGAACCTGTAAGTCTATTCTTGGCCTGATCCCAAACTGCCCTTTGTTCATTGGACTTTGACAGATTTATACTATAATTATTTACCTTGCCTGATTTAAGTAACAGAGAATTTGTCTCTTATTGGCATCAAACAGCTTGATTCACTCATTTTTTCACATAAAGAGTTACTCCTTCACAGGCTGCCATGAAAGTTAGGCCTACAATATACACTGAGTGGACATACAGGAGACTTTCGTTTTTTTTAGTTGCTCCCCTCCATGGCTAATATAGAGTATTTATAAATACAGAAGGGTCTACCCTCTTTGCTTATGACAAATATTGTAGCAAAAAAAATCCAAATTTAGTCTACACAGTGTGCACAAAAATTCTAATCAATCAAAACCAACTAAATTTTAGGAGGGCAAATTTCCAGCTCTTCAAGGAGATAGTCAGAAGGACTCCCTGGGAAACGGTCCTCAGGGACAGGGGAAGAGAACAGAGTTGGCAGGTCTTTAAGGATGTATTCCACAGAGTGCAAGAGCTCTCGATCCCCAAGTGTAAGAAGTCGGGCAGAGAAGGGAAGAGACCGGCATGGCTGAGGCAAGAGATGCTGGTCAAACTAAGGAAGAACAGGGAATTTCACAGGCAGTGGAAGCAGGGACTGGCTTCCTGGGAAGAGTACAGGGAAGCTGCCCGGTTGTGTAGGGAATGGGGTCAGGAAGGCCAAGGCACAGCTGGAGCTGATGTTGGCAAGGGATGTGAAAAATAACAAGAAGGGCTTCTACAGGTATGTTAGCCGGAAAAAGATGGTCAAAGAAAGCGTACCCCTGCTCATGAGCGGGACCGGCAAACTGGTAACAGCAGATGAGGAGAAAGCTGAGGTACTCAACAACTTTTTGCCTCAGTCTTCACTGGCAACCTCTCTCCTCACCCCTCCCGAGTTGATGGATGGTGTGAAGAAGGCCAGGAGGGTAAAATCCCTCCAGCTGTAAGTGAAGATCAGGTTCGGGACCTCCTGAGGAACCTAAACGTACAGAAGTCCATGGGACCTGATGAGATGCATCCCAGAGTCCTGAGGGAACTGGCTGATGTAGTTGCCAAGCCACTCTCCATGATATTTGAAAAGTCATGGCAGTCAGGGGAAGTCCCCAGTGACTGGAAAAAGGGAAACATTGTGCCCCTTTTCAAAAAGGGTAGAAAGGAAGACCCTGGGAACTACCGACCTGTCAGCCTCACCTCTGTGCCTGGGAAGATCATGGAACAGATCCTCCTAGAAGATATGCTAAGGCACATGGAGGCCAGGGAGGTGATTCGAGACAGCCAGCACGGCTTCACCAAGGGCAAGTCCTGCCTCCCCAACCTAGTGGCTTTCTATGATGGTGTAACAACAAGAGTGGACAAGGGAAAACCAATGGATGTCATCTATCTGGATGTTTGTAAAGCCTTTGACACGGTCCCCCACAACATCCTTCTCTCCAAATTGGAGAGCCATGGATTTGATGGGTGGACCATTCGGTGTATAAGGAATTGGTTGGATGGTCGCAGCCAAAAGGTAGTGGTCAACGGCTCAATGTCCGGATGGAGACCAGTGACGAGTGGAGTCCCTCAGGGGTCCGTACTGTCAATGACATGGACATCAACATCGAGTGTACCCTCAGCAAGTTTGCAGATGACACCAAGCTGAGTGGTACGGTCGAGACACCAGAAGGATGGGATGCCATCCAGAGGGACCTGGACAAGCTGGAGAGGTGGGCGTGTGTGAACCTCATGAGGTTCAACAAGGCCAAGTGCGAGGTCCTACACCTGGGTCGGGGTAATCCCCGCTATCAGTACAGGCTGGGGGATGAAAGGATCGAGAGCAGCCCTGCTGAGAGGGACTTGGGGGTACTGATAGACGAAAGGCTGGACATGAGCTGGCAATGTGCGCTGGCAGCCCAGAGGGCCAACCGTGTCCTGGGCTGCATCAAGAGAAGTGTGGCCAGCAGGTCGAGAGAGGTGATTCTGCCCCTCTACTCTGCTCTGGTGAGACCTCACCTGGAGTACTGTGTTCAGCTCTGGAGCCCTCAGCACAAGAAGGACATGGAACTGTTGGAGCGGGTCCAAAGGAGGGCTACAAAAATGATCCGAGGGCTGGAGCACCTCTCCTATGAGGACAGGCTGAGAGAGTTGGGCTTGTTCAGCCTGGAGAAGAGAAGGCTGCGGGGAGACCTGATTGCAGCCTTTCAGTACTTAAAGGGAGCCTATAGGAAAGATGGGGACAATCTTTTTAGTAGAGACAACAGTGACAGGACGAGGGGTAATGGTTTTAAACTAAAACAGGGTAGGTTTAGGCTGGATATAAGGAAGAAATTCTTTACAATGAGGGTTGTGAAACACTGGAACGGGTTGCCCAGAGAGCTAGTGGAGGTCCCATCCCTGGAAACATTCAAGACCAGGTTGGACAGGGCTCTGAGCAACCTGATCTAGTTAGCGGTGTCCCTGTTCGCTGCAGGTGGTTTGGACTAGATGACCTCTAGGGGTCCCTTCCAACCCAAAACTTTCTATGATTCTATGATTCTATAGTAAAAATGTCATTGGTTTGTAAGATTGAAATTGGAAAAAGACTTCACAACCACACCCATCCATTTTTAATTCTCATAGCTTCATACCAGATACTGTTGCTTTTTAATGTGTCCTTTAAGACAGCAAAGAGAACTGCTGCTGATGGCTATAACCCTTCTCTCTCAGCCTTACGCTTTCCTGAACCTCAGGTAATAACAAGCTGCTCAATTTTGCCTCACTGTAAGGACTTTGAAGCAGGTAGACTGCTGTACTGTTCAGAATTCAGCCACTCTGATTAAAACAATCCCTTCAAACTGGTCTGAAGATGCTGGAATCTGTCTTTTCATACCAGCTGTCAATTTGCTTGAGTATCTTACATGCCTTTCTGTAAATGTGGTAAGAAAGCTGTCTAGTGGAAACGTTGATGTGAATTCCCAATGCATTAAGGTAGGATGGGTAACAGAAGTCTCCTGTTCTAGTCAGAGGGTGGGAGAAGACTGTGAGAGGACACTGGATGATTATCAACAACTAAGTGACAAAACGTATGTCTTCACTGCAAAGAGGACGATCTGTTAATGTGAGAGAACACGAACACTGAGGTCAAACGCATATGCTTCCAGGCTTGACAGCTGGTCTGGGCTGAAGGCACGGAGAGCCCTGCTGTGTCACCCTGAGTGAGGACTGAAGCAACACTAGAACTAAAAGCAGCAGAAATGGACTGAACAAAAATAAGAATCTGATAGCAGACTAATCCTTCTCCTGGATAAACCGGTATTGTATCAACGAGTTTTAAATTTTTCTGTTTGCTCAACTCCGTAGGGAACTTCATATGAGATAGGTGACAGTGATGGGACTGTGTCCTGGGTTCAGCTGAGATAGAGTCAATTTTCACAAGAAGCTGGCTGAGCTGACCCAAACAGCCAATCAGATGGGATATTCTATACCATATGATGTCATGTTCAGTATTTAAGTGGGGAGCTGGCTGAAGGAGAGGCTTTTTGCTACTCAGCAGCAAGCTGAACATCAGGTGGTGGGAACACTGCATGTTGTATATGCTTTTATCGGTATTATTGATAGTTGTTTTCTTCTCCCTTTGCCATTCTGTTAAACTGTTCTCATCCCAACCCACGAGTTTTGCCTTTTTCCTTCTGATTCTCCTCCCCATCCCACTGGGGAGGAGGAATGAGTGAGAAACTGCATGGTTCTTTATTGCAAATTGAGGCAAACCCACGACTGTTGGGGTCGATGTAGCTTGAGAATTAGCACAACTAGGCCGTTTAAGTAAAACAGCATAACTGAACAGGCCGCTGGAAAGGGCAGATAATAATAGCAACTGAGAAAGTTCTGATAGTGCACATGATGTGGATTAGCAAAAACAAGATATGTTCAAGGACGTGGAGGCGGCCTGTTGCTGTTAGCGTTAGTGCATAGTTACCAATCATAAGGGAATATGGGGTGGGTGAACAGTGCGTGATTTATGTCTGTAGCCTATCCAAATAAGCGTGATCGCGTGTGCAGATATGAAAAATGTATATAACCACGCAAGCAGACCAATAAATCGGATTGACTGTGCATTGTATCAGTGTGTGAGAGTCATTCCTGTCCCTGCATGGATGCTGAAACTCGGCACACGACAGACTGAAATTGATATGCTGACAGAAGTGTGGGTAATGAAAAAGCCAAGGTGAAAGGCAGAACACTTGGGAAAGCCATTTTTAGGTATACTTGTGTTACCATACATTTGCGCATTTTCCTCTTAACTGTCCACTTTTTTCCAGCAACACAAAATAGCCATTGGTATTAAGAAGCTATTCTCAGACTGAGTAATAGTTTTGCTGCTGATGTGTTAATAATTAATTCTGTGAAGCAGTTCAGTGAAAACTAATCATAATCTGTGCTGTGGGCTGCTACAGGAGTATGCTATTTTATGATTTTATACTACTTTGTTTCCTTATGCTTTGGGAGACTTCAAACAACATCAAGCTGTATCTTAACTAGTTCCTTGCTGGGAAAGTAATGCTAGGCTTTCATGTAATTATGAGACTCAGTCATGTATTGACTCTGAACTGAGACTGTCTTCCTCAATTTACAAGTATTTAACTGCTTCTGAAAGAATTAATTCCTCTAACTGATCCACAAAATAATACATAATGAAGTATTTTCTCAAATTTCTTTCTAATAATGAAGAGCAGCAAGAGCTTGAACAAGCTCTATATCCCACATCTATTGTACATATTTTCACATGCAAAATATAGACCAGTGCTCAAGCCACTCTTCTGAACCATGAATAAGACTTTTCCACTTCAGAATGGTAAGTAATTTGCTTGCCAGATCCTCTATTTATAAGGAAGAATTTGAATCAGAAAAGTTACTGCCCAGCCATTAAGGCCTAATGGATTCAAACTGCTATCTAAATATTAAATAGTAATCACAATTATTTATTGTATTTTGTGTTAACCAACCAAGTGACTATTAGATATCCTCAGCTGAAGAACCCGGCATGAGCAACGAGACAGCGTGAGTAGTTAGATATACATATTTATACAGACTTCTGTAGTTGCGTAGGATTAACACTAACCTTAACTTTCTACAGGTAAATCTTGCAGTCAAAGTTCACAAACGTGCCTATTTTCAGATACCTGGTTTCAGCAGTGCTTAAGGTAAGAATCTGAATTTGCCACATAATGAACAGGGACAATTAAATGACCAAATGTGGGACTCCCAGGAAATGCATGCTTTGGAGTAGATGTGTAATCTTCACAAGAATACTTAAGAGAATGGCTTCTCTGAAATGTTTTGGATGTCTTAGACACCTGGATCTCTGAGTTCACAGCAGCCCTTTAGTTTCACATCTAAATCTCACCTAGAAGACTTGCCCACAGTCAAAGTTCTCAGCTATATTCCTCTAGCCAAAGGATTATCTATTCCCATTAAGTATGAAAGAATATCTCAGCAGATTAGAGGGGATTTTAATCTTTATGTTCCTAGGGGGTTTTAAAACAACACAACAAGAGCCCGTTTTAGTAAAATTCTAGGTTTTGACAAAACTTTCTTGGTTGTGAACTTGTATGATTGATGGGAATTTGGATTCTTTTGTAATAAAAGGGACTGAAATAAAGCAATGTGAAAAGTTCTCATAGTCACAGACAATAATCCAGAATATCACTTATGTCCCATTCTATGAAAAGGAGAGTCTCAGAAAATGTCAGCAATGTGCCATATATTTTTCCATCTCCAGTTAACACAAAATGTCTTACAATCCTGCAATCACTAAAGTGAAAGTTATTCCAAGTCAAAGGCACACCTGATCCTCCATACCACTTAAAGATTCTTGCACAAGTGTTACAGGGTAAAAATATGTCTCCCTTTTCCTAGATATAGAAGTATACAGAAACGCTTTTAAGATCTGAGGTGTAAATTTGTGTTTCTGTAGATAATTAATTCAATTTCATTACTATTTTTAAATGTGACTAAGAAAATTTATGTCCTTAAATAACTCTGAAACAAATTCCACTGAATTTTAGCAGGCCTTGGGCAAGCACTGCAGTGTGCCTGTAAGCTGCAACCTCACTACGTCTGGTATCAAAAACCCTCATGATTTGTGGGTTTTTTTTAAATGGCAGCTCATTGTCAAGCATAAAAGGAACATGCAGAGAATCAGACATTATGAAAGCACTAACACTGTAAATGCTATTAAACATCTATTTCAATTTAAACTTTCACACATATGGACTCACTGCCTGTTTCTTCTCCACAGTAATGTTTGTATCATACATGAATCTTACAGTTTCTGAGAAGGCGCTTTCTATTCATGTGAGTAACACACTAAGGGAAGAGAAAAAGAACAGAAGTGGGTAATATTTATCAGCTGTCTGAATGTTTTTTTTCAAATGAGTAGGCATATCATATTTGTTTAAACAGTTGTGCAATATTTGTATCATCTTAACTTGAACATGCTTCAAGAGAAAACTTGCCTCTTCTCTATTTTCAGAAGTCTTACTCACTGGAACATACTTAGTCCAAATCTGGTGAGTCTTTGTTTCCAGAATGTCTGTATCCTGCAATTCTATATTTTGTATTTCTATTTTCTGGAAAATATATTCTCCAAGTTATCATCAGTTCTAAGGCTTAAAGAAGCATTTGTGCCTGTTTCATATAAATTTGCAGTAGAAAGATTTGTAGCTTTATATATTTGTGTTATTTAAAAGGTCTGTGAAACATTTGTCCTTCAAATCAACCTTGCATACTGCAAGTGCTTAAAAACAGAGTACCCAATTAAGTTTCCTAGATGTACCACTACTTCTCAGTAAAATTCAGTCATAAAAGTTTTGACCTCCTTAGACTTCTCGACAACTGTTAGACCTAATCTAAAATAATTAACAGAATCACTTGGTTCTTTGAAGTTTTACACAAGAGTAGAATAAAACCCAACATTCTGTTAAGTACAAAGTAAGGAAGAGTAAACCTAAGAGGTGGGAAGGACAGTGAGGAAAATGTGAGGGACTGGGGATTTTGCAGGTGTCTGGAGTTATATTTTGGTGTAAGCAAGTGAAGAAAATGTTCTGGGAGAGAGCTGAATGTAACTACTATAAGGTTTTTACTTTGCTGTGAGTCTTTCCCAGCTCTGAGGTAAGTAGAGGTAATTTTCTTTTTCACCCTGAAGTGTTTTGTAGTGAAAAACTGAAAAACTTACCCTCAGCACCTGTGGACAGTCGCAAGTAGAATGGGAGCCTGTGTGTTTGAACAGATAAACCTTTAAAGGTCACTTTAGACTCTTTCTGAGCACTGGCTTTTTACTGTTATTCCTTAGAAACCGTAGAGAGGCCAGAGTCCTGCTTCACTGGCAACATATGTAAACCTGCCACAGTGATAGTCCTCACCTCAGAAACCTATCATCCTCAGCATAACCTGTGCTTGTCAAGTCTTCAGTCACACACGTTTGAGGACCAGATTCTCATCTGATCATATCAACTTAATGCTTGGCAAATAAATACTTTATTTGCATTTATATCAGAAGAAAGGACTTCTGTGCGTAAAGGTAACTAGAGAAGGACATGAGATAAAAGTCTAATTTAAGGAACTGCAAATGTGGTTACAGTTGCAGATGTCCTTACAATGGAGTTTCTTGGGGATTTAAGAGGCATCTTTGAATCTAACGTTTTGGAAAAAGGAGAGAGACAATCAGCTGGAGACACAGGGTGTAACTTAACGATATTCTTTGTCAGAAAAATATAGACTTATTCTTTTTCTGAGGATCTTGCATTGAGAAGCTGCAGTGTTAGCAAAAGTCTCATGTTCAGCAGCAGTAATTGTAAGTAGCAAGATGGACAATAGATTTTCTTTCTGTTTCTTGGACATCTCTCTAAGTAGAGATTAGGCCCATTTTGGGACATTGCCCAGGAGCACAATTACACAGGCTTCCTAATTTCCATCTGAAAAATAGTATTAATAACTTCAGTACACATCTCATATTTTAAACACATTCAGCATGCCTCAAATTTTAATGGTGATTAGTGAAAGTAATGACCACAAATGGATCTGCCTGACTTGATTGCAAAGCTGTTAGTATTAGAGGTTGAGAACATTAATCTTTTACTTCAATAAGCATTTAAGAGTGTGGAACACAATGACTTTTCTGTGCATTGCTTTCAGTATATTGCTAAATATTAAAAATATTTTTATTGGATAATAACATGTCTCTGCTACCAAGAAAAGTGACCCAGATTAGAAATGTTTTTATTTGACAGAAGAGATTTTCCACAATAATACATTCTTCAAAAGTCATCACCAAAGAAGTGGTGCTTCTCATACAAGACTATTTCCAGTACATTACTGAAACAAACCGCAGAAAATAAAGCAAATTTCTAAGCACTATGTCTGTTTTTCTTTTGATCTTTTACTCACCAGCTAGTTTATTGGTTCATTGCTAGACAATTGCTCTAGACGATTAAATTTTAATATATCTCATCCCTAAGTATGAGGCTTGGATAAAGAGAATTGATCACGCTGTATACTTTCCAGTATGCTGAAGAAGGGTTTTCCTTGATGTATTGCTTTTTCTAGGTGTTTCCTTTGCCTTGTTTAAATAATGCAGACAAATAGGAATTTTGTTCAAGAACAAAATAGATCTTTAATTTCATTATCACCTGCCTGCAGATGTGTAGTCTATCATTAATACACAGTTTCATTTTCACATAAAAGATAGGAGTAAGTTTTTAACAACAGCAGCTAATTCATATAGGTCCTTTTAGAAATACATGTCAAAGCACTTTTTATCCCATGATGTAGAGGAGCACAGAGAGGCAAGGCGACTTGATCTGTTTCATCAACAGATATGCCCAGTGCTACCTATCTTATGCAACATGTTTTCCTATGCCAAGTACAAAAGACAGAGAAATCCAGCTACTTTTATTTCTTGATAAATAAATTTTCTGTTATAAATGTAAATACTGTTTCTCTTCTTCACTTATTCTAAAAGTTCTTCCGTTCTTGGTCATAAGTGTCCACATACAACAAATTGCATTTTAAAAAGACAATATTCAGATTTCAATAATTGTTTCCAAGTACAGTCTTACTTTGTTTACATGCATAAACCACACTTCCAACCTATGTGATCAGGCAGCAAATAAACCATCATTTTCCCCTGATATCTCAAATCAGCTGCAATATTCAATGCCTACAGAAAAATTCTTTCTCAAGAGTTGCCTGTGGTCAGAAACCAAAGCAGAATATAAACCTTCTTTCACTCAGACTCCTCTTCAAGCAGTCTCCACACAGCACTGAACATCTTTCTCTAAAATACAACATTGATTTGTGTATGCAGGAGAAAAGCATCAAAAGTATGTGCAATAATACCACGTGTGAATTCTCACCATAATGTACAATCAGCATTAGCTCAATACATAAAACTAGCTTTCCATTGTCTCTATAAAAGAAACTCTCTAAGGAAGGTTACAGTGATGAAGAATTCAGAATATCACTCTTTAAATCTTTATTTCTAGCTCTAATTATAGTTTATTATTCAACATGTTTAGTATGCCACTAAATACTCTAGGGAAAATTGTAATGAAGCTGTGCAACAACCTGGAGAATTATTTCTAAACCTCTGACACATTTGTTCAGAAGTTTTTTAAGGAATTGTGATGAGTCAGATGGTCTCCCCAGGTTGTTAGAGAAGTTGAAAACTGTACATTTAATTGGTTTTGCTGTGGTGGAAGTATCTCAGTTAAAGATCAAACTCCCATTCCCTACTCAGCACAATTGGGGGACAAAATAGGATAAGAAAGATTGTGATTTGAGATAAAGACCAGGACGTCACTTACCAATTACTGACTTGAGAAAAATTAATTTAATTCATTGCCCATCAAAATAGATTCAGGTAGTGACAAAGACAAATGTTAAAACAACACCTTTCCTACCCTCTTTTCCATGTTCAGCTTTACTGCTTCACTCTGAGTATAAGGTGTGGAAAATTTAAAGCAAGTCTGTTCAAAGAAAGAATCTTTGTTCTGTAATGCTAATAACTCTTCTTGTGTTTACTACATATCTTTGAGTAATTTTTTCTCTATCAATCACATGACCTTCATCTTAGGAGCACTTTTATTTTACCCCCATTGAACACACTTCAAGGAGTTTCATAAATTAAACTGAAGTTTGAAATTCAGGGACATGACTGTAACTGCAATAAACGGACACTGTTTGCAGCACCATAAATAGTGTTACTGAGAAAGCAGAACTATTACGCTGCAGTTCAGATGGTATCTGAAATTCTGTATGCATTGTGCTGTTTACCAGCTATTTTATACCGTTTTCCCAGATATAATAATAGCAATATGTTAGTAAAGTTGCAATTTGGGGATTTACCTTGAAATCTATATTTTCTAGCAGGCTTTCTTTTTTCCTGACTCTCCAGCAATTACCATCTATGTAACTAGGAACTTCAGTCTTTATGGCATAAAAAGTAGGATTCTTGTTCTCATTGCTTCAGTGGAAAACTTCAAAGAGCAACCCATAAAAGCTAAATTAAAAAAGGAACAAAGATAGAACCCCTTCTGGAACCCAAACTGTTTTGTAAACCAATTTAGTAGCTTTAGAAAACTTTGGTATGGCAATGTTAGGTACAAGCTTCCAC